>NC_054705.1:44021807-44235625 GCF_016097555.1 Gigantopelta aegis | reverse complement strand
TAAAACCTACCAGTCGGCTTTACTGAATTTAAAATTTAGGTATAAATTTTTCTTCTTCTGCATATTTCTCATTACATTTATAGCTGGTTAAGATAGGGAGGTGGTCGCTGTTAAGAGCATCGAGCACCTCCCATTGGGCGTTTGAACCTATTTTTGTGGACGTTATAGTGAGGTCGATGGCAGATGTTGTTAGTGATTGGTTGTTATAGAAGGTTATACTGCCATCGTTGAGACAATGTCACATACTAGGTTGTGCGTGTTGATGAACTCTTCCAGTATGTCTCCCTGTGCGTCAGAGTGCTGACCTCCCCACAGTGTGTTGTCACTATTAAAATCTCCTACCAGTATTAGATTATTGTTTGGTTTAATAAGTTTATTGTAATCTCTTAAAGTTAGCTGTTTATGGGCTGTTCCCGGTGGGCTATAGACATTAATTATGTGTAAAGGCATTTTTTCATTTAATATAGTAAGTCCTAGGACTTCTAAGTTGGCGTTAACAGATTCATATTTAATTTCACTATGTGGTATATTATTTTTGATTAAGGTGGCTATTTCACCTCTAGTGCTATTTAGTCCAAGAGCCCAGGGTCATTTATCTGATGAAAATGACCATTTGTTTGGTGGCTAATTTTGGAAAGAGTATACCTTGGGCTATCAGAAAAGTTAATCCTTAAGTGTACCCAGCGGTGGATAAGGTCACAGGGTAAGGTCAAAGGTCAAATAAGTGCATTTTACAAATTTTTTGAGAAATGTTTTTCAGTAACCATATTATCCACCCAAAGTAACAAAGTCATTTTATGCACAAATAAATGAGTAATAAGACTCTGTACCTTTAATTTAACCTTAAAATGTGAAGAAAATCTGACAGAAAAGTGTGAATATCTCGTAAACCGGTAGACTTTTGCAAAAGAGGGAGTTATTTTACTGATACTTACAAGATGCTACTTTAGCATGCATATATTTATGTTCAATGCTGTCAACACGTAGAACACTAGTCAATGCAGTTTTTCAAAGAATATAGGTGACTTCCGGTGCAAACTTTGGACTATGGAAAAGGTCAATCTTGACGATTAGCCAATGGTCGACAAGCTAATGAAACAAGGTCAAATCATATACTTGAATGGCCAAAGAACCTACTCAATCCTCTTCGTCATCGTCTTCTTCATCAGAAGAAACACTGTAGGTGAGATTTTCATCGTCCTCTTCTTCTTCCTCATGATCGTTGAATGAAGCATCTTCTGCCAGTTCTGTGCAAAGTTTACTTGGACTCTGTGGGCCCTCAAACCAAACAAATTCCAGTTTGTTATTGTCTGTGAGTCTCTATCCATGGCCATGTGCTGGAAATTTGATTGGATTGGATTGGATTGGATTGTCTGGCATTTTTCCATAGATGTGCAACATAGTTTGCCCTCTTTATCTTTTGTTGAAGAACATCTTTGCATGGTGGTAGGCAACAAGGGTCAGTAGATTTGATCTTCTACATTGGACTGTCTTCATTCCTTGGAGCATATGACTTCTTGAAGAGGACAAACCGAGTGTCATTCACATCTGTCGCTTTGTAGATCCCATACATACAGCAAACAAATTGCTCAAGAGTTGCAGAAACCTGGGGCTCAACATTTTCACTTGATCCTAGTTCAGCGAATGCTGATATGTATTCTGCATTCTTGACCATCAGTCCATAGGGTCTTGCCTTTGCTTTACGAAGGAATGCGGCCGTGTAGTCACATCCAGAGAAGGCGTGAAAGGCTGGGAGTGCAGAACACACAGGCGGTGTTAGTTTCTGGGCAAGTTCTGATATGTTGATCAGGCGTCTGGTATTCCTCGAGTTGGTGCCAGTGTACTTGTTATATCTGTCTAACAAATTGTTGCAAGCATCAGACTGAAGGACCTCTGACAGACTCGCTTCTGATGGATTCTCAGCAAATGAATCCAGCACAGTCTTTACCTCATCAGATACAACTCCATGCAGTTCAATAAACCGACGGAAATGCAGGATCTGCAGAGCTGTGGCAAGAAGTGGATTCAGACGTTTACAACGATTGAAATGCTTTCCGCTAAGAAAGCCACGCACAGAACCAGAGGCTAGGACGTCAACATTGCACAACATCTCAGAGGCACCTGATGAGTCAAGAAGATAACCTAATGAACCGAAATATGCCATTGTGATATGAAATGTCCCAAAGCAAATGAAGACATTATCATATTTGGGAGACTCTTGTGCCTGAATCTGTAGGGCTGGCTTAGCGATGGCCAGATCATAACTAACAATGGCATAAGGGTCTCCACACTCATATGCTACCTTCTGTGCTATGCGAAGTGTTTCTTGCACGACATCCAGTCTGGTTGGTGGTAGGTCTATATTTTCCATATATCCTATTACCTGCTGTGGGAGGCTATCATGGTGAACAAGGGAATTCCATCCCCTCCACATGGGCGTGTCTTTTCGTAAGAAACAGGACAACATCCATATATGGTTCATTTTCTGAATCTTCCTGAGGTTTTCTGGGGGATTAACCTCATACACCTCGAAGGAAAATGCTGACATGGATGGTTTCCTCTTGTATGGCTCAATATTCTTGCCTGGTGGGTCATATTGTCGCCTTCTTCGTTTGGAGGGGATCCATAAACTTTCGTCTTGCAGTCGTCTTTTCTGTGGGACGTTCTGAGTCTCAGTGAAGTTGCCCTGTTCACGTGGCATTGTTAATTTGTTTTGATAGCAGATGCCAACAGTGTCATGGAGTGTGTCCTTCCCGGAGAGGGTTTCTGTTAGTTCGTCATAGTTATCAAATGCATTTCCTGTACACAGCCTGAAAGTTGAAGGAGCATATCAGGTAGAACCCTATCTTTTTCTGTGATTGAGGATGCTATCTCAGTTTCAATGCCTTCTGCTACATGATAACTCACTGAGTGCCCAAACCTATTCAGAATATCAACAACCTTCCTACTACCCATGAGACTTTTCATGCCTACTCCAGTGCAGAGATGCTTTGAAGGTTTAACTCTACCTTTTGTTGCACAATAAAGTGCATCCTGTGCTAAAGACATAGCCTGTCTGTTCACCTTTTCTGAAACCTCATTCTGAGAACCACAAATCAGGACTTGAAAGAACCTTAGCAAAAGATCAGGAGGCTCAGCTTGTCCCCTCCTAAAATCATCCAAGGACAACGAGGCTGGAAGATCAGGGCTTGACTTCTTTATCCCAAGTAAGGATGAACGCAGGATACGGGCTGAATCTAGCACCTTGAACACATTGGACGAGCTATTGTGTACAGCCATTTTCAAAGCCTCATCCTTGCTCATGTTGCAATTGTACAAGACCAGACCTTGCTTTCTACTATTCATTTCTAACATGACCTTGTCACCAAAGATTTTCTCACTAAGAGTTTTGGGGGCTGACCTGACAATGTCTACATTTTCATCACTGGCGATCCTATCTACAAATTGACAATACTGACTGTGAAGTAAAACTAGGTATTCTGGTCGATTATTGTCAATAACTGATGACTGAATGTAGGAAACCAAAAGTCCAAAAGCCATTTCTTGCACATTATGCTCACTTGCTTTCACCTTTGATTTCATCTGTTCTGTCGCAGCAGAACGTGCCCGATTAAGGTAGTCTCTTTTACAAATGCTATGATACTTCGCCTCTTTTGAATGGAAACCAACATTCCCAAGCTTTGCAAGCATCGGTCTATCGTTTAGAATGTTGGCAGCATCTTTAATGTTTTCCTCTGCGCAGTCAAGTTCACAGTTAGTGAGGGGTACCTCCACACCCCTCCACTTTTTCCTAGCTTTTGTGCAAAATATACACACAGGAGGAAGAATACCAGTGGATGACGTTATTTCCAGGGTTTTAGCCTGACTCCTAAGAAGAGCTTTTAGCCCACATTGTTCATCTGTGGGTGTATTTTTGGGGACAGCATTGAATTTGTTGTAGCAAGTACTGTGGTAGCCGCATTTATGAGAGAGTTCGTTGGGTAATCGTGTACATACAGCCAAGTATTTCGACTGCAATCCTTGTGGGCGTTGAAGCCTTCGCTCAGCTGACGATTTCACCCTGTTCCATTTTTCAAGGTCAAATGTCTTTACATGTTCATCTGTAAGGCATGGATCATCTGTACAGAGGACACACTCTGGCTTGGCCATTATGGGTCAATTCCTGAAAAAGGAAGTTTAGCAACATAATATGCATGATAAAATCTCATCTTTTAAGTATCAGTAAAATAACTTCAACTTTTGCAAAAGTCTATCGGTTTATGAGATATTCGCAATTTTGTGTCAGATATTCTTCATATTTTACTGTTAAATCAAATATAGGAAGTCTGATTACTCATTTATTGTGTAATAAAATGACTCTATATTAGTTTGGGTGGGTAATATGGTTAATGAAAATCATTTTTGATTTTTTTTTTGTAAAATGCACTGATTTGACATTTGACCTTGCCTCGTGACCTTATCCACCGCTGGGTATACTTAAGAATTGACTTTTCTGATTGGTGGTTGTTTTTGGAAAGAGTGTACCTAGGCCAAACAAATGGTCACTTCCGTCAGATAAATGACCCCGGGCTCTTGCTCTAATTTTCCCTATGTTTATAGTAGGTTGAGTAGCCTGGCATTTTAAATGTTTTAGGTTTTTTAGTTTTATTTTTACTGGTGCCAGTCCCTAGCCAAGTTTCTTGCAGGCAAATAATATCTGGCTTGATGTTACTAGTGCTAATAAGTTGTATGAGTTCGGCACCATGTCCCATTGAATGGAGATCTTTGGCGTTCCACTGGAGAACGTTGAGGCCCTTATTTCCTATGTTTATATTTTTAGCGGGGGCGTATGGAGACTTATCTCCCATGGCCCAGACCCGAATATTGAGTTTGTTTTAATTTTTATTTTATAAGTTGGTTGAGCTAAGGTTATTTTCAATTAGTGCTATTTTAGTAACTAGAGTTTCTATGACTAATTTAAGTTGGTTGACCTCTTGGTTGGTTGAAGTTTTAAGTTTCTCAGCATATGAGCAGCCTGCTGTGACTGCGGTTGCTGGCCTAACCGTTGTAGGTATTTTGCTGCTGGTGGATGAACTATCTGGTTTACGGTTATTTAATTGGCGGAGCACCTTTTGGTAGTGGTGGCACCGGGTGCCATGTGCCATATGGCGGCTGAGGCAGTTAGAGCACTGCCTCGGCCTTGTACAGGGGGAGTTCCGGGAGCTCCTCTCATGTTTCTGCCCACACCTGTGGCAGGTGGGGAGTTCTTTGTGGTTGGGGCATTTAGCAGCACCGTGTCCCCATTGTTGGCAATGTTGACACTTGCTCGGTTTCCTTTCAAATGGAATGAGCTGGTGAATCCTATCATTTATTTTGATGGTTGGTCTTTCCGACTTTGGTTTAGCAAGGAGCTGAACATAGCCGTTGGACCAGGTGGTTGCTTTCTGAATGCCGAGATCTGGGTTGTTTTCTTTTAGTGTTAGAGTGGAGGTGGTTTCGGCCGGCAGTGGATAGTGTTTCACTATCCATTTTGTTGCAGCAGCCGATTGGACGGCCGGTCTGGCAGAGTGCCCTACCGGTCGTGTGTGAGTTGTATTTTCACATTGAGGCTGTGGTTGGCTTCTATTTTTACTTGATTTACAAGGAATTTCCTTGTAAAATGGTCCCGGGCTTTTGGGTGCTGGTCCACTATTTTTGGGCGCTCCTGCTGGTTTTTTATTGTTAGCTACCCTAGCTTTTTTAGTGGGGGTTTCGCTTCCTTTTAGAAAGGTGCTAGCCCCTTTAGTTAGTTTATTTTCTGGGCTCCTAGCTTTACGCTTATTTCTAACTACTAGGGGGTGATAGTGATGGGTGTGGTAGTAGTTACCACAGTGGTTGATTTAGTTACCGGGCTGGTGTTCCTACTCTCTTTGTTAATCTGCCCCGAGTGGGCGTTTTCTGTCTCTTTCGCGAGTGCGAGTGCGAATAATTTGTACATGCTCATATACCACTAGAGTTTCGAGCATGTCCGTCCCGGGGCCTGTCTCTGGATAGTCAGGGGCTTGTCCGGGGACAGAAATAAAATAAGCGGACAATTTTGAAATTTACATCCAAAAATTAAATAGTGGGCCTTTAAAATGTTGATGCGCATCTCTAATATAATTAATAAAGAAAATTCTACTCATTAAATTTGGTCGCTAGATTAGATCGGGTGACTACTCTGTTTGTAATGCGATTTGACCACTGGGAGGGGGGTTTGAATAGAGTTAGCAAACGTTAGTTTCGTCCCGGGGGGGGGGGGGGGGGATTTGAAATGGAAACTAGTCTAACTGTAGACGTATCCTGGCTGTTTGGCTCTGAGTTAAACTCAAATAGCGTGTCCAGGTTTACAAGTGCTTCCTCATCGCCTTTGATGAATGTTTCACCATTGGCGAGGCGAGTATGGAAGATAACCTCGGTGACGTTATTTTGGGTTTTCTCCTCCTGAATGGTTGCTACCGCCTGTTGCCAGTAGAAGTACTGGTAGAGAGTTCGGTTGGTCTGATTAAATAGGACTTTTCTAATTCCAACAAGTTTGTTGGGCATCGGTCATGCGCCATGTTTAGTAGATCTCGTTGCCCTAAACTGTGGGGTTTTCTTGACTAGTGGTTGGAACTGGTTACTGGTTTTGATCTCAGAGTTAACCGTTTCTACATCTATTTCTCCATCACTATCACTTTCCTCATCGGAGCTTATATCTACTGCTAGATCGGGGAAGCCCCTACGTTTGGTAGAGCTTCGTGGGGTGTTGAGGTTTCCTAACTTAGTAGCGGAGTTAAGCGCTAGCTTTATGGCCAGGTCAGCGGCCCTAAGTGTGGGACAGGTTGGAACGAATTCCACGTTCTCGTCTATTTGGTACGTAGCCGCACCGGCGGGACAGGCCTCCAAGGCGGCCGCCCGTGGTTTGGTGGTCGTGGTCCTAGTCATTGGGACTGGGGTAGGTGTGTGTGTGTGGGGGGTGGGGGGGGGGGGGGGGGGGGGGGGGGGGGGGGGATCTAGGTGTGTCCGTCACTTCTAACAAGGCTTCTACATTTGGTATAAGACCATTCATAATCTCGGGTTGTGGTTGGCTAGGCCCAGCTACCTGGCTAACTATGGATTGGGTGTTAGTGGCTTTCGTTTTGATTGGGTTTTAATCTAAATGTTTGGTACAGTATGTTAGGAGAGTATACAGTAGATAGGCTGGCTATTATGCACTAGAGAGCGTAACACCCAAAAATATATGTACCTGCACAAATACAGAGAACTACAGATAATAATAAATGTCTAAACTTAAAAGAACAAGTACACAAACTTTCAACGGAAAACTATTACTATTACAACAAATGGCTTACCTTGATCCTTAGTACAAGAACTGCTCCTACTTCTATGTCCACCTAGTCCAGTGAGAGAGTGATGATGACGTCAGCCTTTTATACCTTTTTTTAAGTACCACGTGACGTCATAACAGCCAATCAGAAATTACGTCACGCTAGGAAGAGATCTACCTTTACAAAATAAATAGCATTTCATTTAATAATTACGTTATGCACAAAGTAATTGCTTTTTGGTCCAGCTTCCGTTTGCAGTTTACAGTTTGTAAATGCACGCTCTAAATCCTAAGAAACTTCAACTTTTGTAAATACGTCAGTTTAGCCCATAGCAAAAGCATTACCAACTTGAAATAATTAATTCTGGGAATTTCTAAAGTGCATAAACATAAAACTAACATTTCTTAATTGCTTTTTTAGTCTAAAATTTGCGTAAAACAATTTTACAGAAAAAGCCTTTAGAATATTTATAAAAACGACATTATTAACCAGGCACAAAACACGCTCATTTTGCATAGCAAATACATTGGGAATTCAAGCTAATAATACAAACAAATTATAATGTGCATAAATATGAGACTATTATTACACAACTGCTTTTTTGGTCTAATTTCAATATAAAATAGTTTTAATGAAAAAGCCTTTGGGATTATTGTGAAAATGACATTATTCACCAGGCGCAAAGACACGCTAAAGTGCATTGCAAATACATTGGGAATTCGAGCTAATAATACAAACAAATTCTAATGTGCATAAACACGAGTCTATCACTACACAATTGATCTTTTTGGTCTAATTTCAATATAAAATAGTTTTAATGAAAAAGCCTTTGGGATTATTATAAAAACAGCATTTTTATACTGTTGTTTACAAACATTGTGTACCGATATATCAGACCTTAGCAGCCAGTATGTGTAAACAGGTTCTCAGCGTACACGGATATAGTTCCTAAAAGCACTAATATTACAGTAATCAGTTTTACAGTTATTACCCACTTGATTAATAAAATGATTTGCCATAATGTACAGACAATATTAGGATACGTTTAACTAAGAAAATAGCTAATCGATCGTACAAGTTTTGGAGGAAAATATACTTTACTGAAGGGCAAGGGCAATCCCGGCAGCCATGTCAAAACAGTCGAACAAATGGAAATTTATCCCAGGTTTGTTTATGAGCCCATGGGATGTTTTCAGTGTGTAAGTAGACACACTTTGCAGTTATGGAAATATTTACATCAATAATATTAACGTCAACGTTGTGTCATAGTTTTTATATGCACAGGAATTTGGGAATTACATAAAGTCGAAGACCGCAAGACCAAAACACGGACGTCAAACATTAAACTAACACATTTAGCGATCGTAATACACTAATATCCCATAAATAAATTACGGCAACTATTTACAAACAATTTCATACACTGTAAACAAATTATTATGAAATACAACTAAATGTAGCTCGCATTGTGCATCCAAACGATCACTAATAACAATAGTTTAGTCACGCAATTTCGATTTTGCCTATAGTGCGCGACACGACAAACGGCACTACTAAGAATTTCATTAAACAATAACTATACTAAATGGCACAGTTCCAGACATTACAGAATACAAGCAAATATGCAAATAATTACTACTAAATGTAAAAATAAATATTGTGTTTTGTCCAATATTAAAATTACTTGAGAAAGGTCCACGTCACAGCACACAGTTACGAAAATTGTTGGGACAGCCATGACAATATATATATATATATATATAATATATATATATATATGTGCAGTATATATTGTTTTTTTTTATCTTATCATCGGCTTTTGGACGTCAAACATATGGTCATTCTGACACTGTTTTTAAGAGGAAACCCGCTGTCGCCACATAGGCTACTCTTTTACGATAGGCAGCAAGGGATCTTTTATTTGCGCTTCCTACAGGCAGGATAGCACAAACCATGGCCTTTGTTGAACCAGTTATGGATCACTGGTCGGTGGAAGTGGTTTACACGTACCCACTGATCCTTGCGGAACACTCACTCAGGGTTTAGAGTCGGTATCTGGATTAAAAATTAAAAACTGACGATCAAAAGAAAGTATACCAATTATTTTTTATTATTACACGTAGACAACGGCCTGAGTGTAAAACAAGTTCAGTTCAGTTCAGGTATTGTTAGGTACGGCGGTGTTGGAAGCAACACAAAACAGTAAGCAACACCAAATAGATTGAACATAAAGTAGGAGACACGTTACTTTGGCAACACATTCACAACAATATAATGTAAGCGGGCTCCCAATTGATTCACCTATTAACGTGTGGTCAATATTTTGTGTACATAACCATAAAGCTAATTGGCTTTGCTACGTTTATTCGTGTCAGTTTAGTAGGTTAATATAACCGTCATTTGTGACTTGTTAACAAGGCAGCGACGACGAACTGTCGAGACGGCATTGATTCTGATTTTGTAATACTATTTTTTTAATGAATGCAAATGAAGTAACAGAATAGACAGTTGGTGATGTAGTTTCTTGTATTGTACTTTCTAAACATGAAACGTGATTAATAAGTTAACAACATGGTAATACAGATAATATACAAGTCAGAGCTCTTGGGTAAATGACACACAGTTTTCCCGATAGAGTTGACATTGCTTATGTCACACAACTGTCTCTCGGATCTTCCAGTAGAGCGTGTGCGTTGTGAGAGAACTTCAAGGTGTGTGAACAGTATCTGTTCTCCCCGAGTCAAAAGAAAGACTCGTCCCGTGTCCGAAATGTTGTAGCACAAATACACTGTTTCATCTATCAGACATGTTTTTCGCTTGTATCGTAATTTCGTTGAGTCAGTTGGTTAGAGTTCACGCTGTCTGAGGCAATTGTAGATGGGCGTCTTGAATTCGAATCCAGTCAGTCTGTGATGGTGTTGTCGTCTGTATAAACACATACATGGTTTTTGGCTACATGAATGTCAAACTTACATTTTAAATTTAATTTACTTGTTATTAAAAATTAATTATAAAAATTGATAGGTATTGAAGTAAGTACATGTACATTTGAGTTAGCATTTAGAAAAGAACATTTTAAACAGAACATTTGTAATGGACATAGATTTGCATGACATTCACAAATTCTTTTGTCAAATAACCACTTACCGTTATGGCAGACCGTGTCTCTTGGGAAGTTCCGTTGTGTAGAATTCCGTGTTTAGCTAGTCTTCCGGATTTTGGGTTTTCGTTGACACGAACATTGATGCATTTCTGTTGGTCCAACAGTTCTGTAAGTTCTATTTCTGTCAAATCTTGATTAGAAAAAGTTCTTTTTCGCAAGATTGTGCTCGTATCAGTTATACTTGGTCCAGTTATACTCGGCTGGACTTGTATGACGCATCATGTAGATTGTGTTGTACTCGCTTAGCTGAAGGTCGATGTAGATCTTGCTGTTATACTCATACATTAGGTAATATAGAATTGAAATGTGTCGTGGCCATCAACAACCTCAACTCTGCCATCTACCTTGGTGTACTCGTCTGGCTGCAGAATAAGTAGATTTTCATTGTATTCTCTGTGCTCGGACGAATACTTCTTAGTCGGATTCGCTTCAGTGTGAGAGTGTTGAATCTTACCATCGGATCTCCACCAATTAACACAGCGTAATTTTACGAATGTTAATTGAAGTAACAGAAGTCTCAAGTTGGTGATGTAGTTTCTTGTATTGTACTTTCCAAACATGAAACGTGATTAATAAGTTAACAACATGGTAATACACATACGATACAAGTCAGAGCTCTTGGGTAAATGACACACAGGTCTCCCGACAGAGTTGACATTGCTACTGAGACCTCAAGGGTCACCCCTTTGGGTCCAACCTCCCCGAGCTCTGTCTCTGGGTATCTGCATTCTATATTCTTCTGTTTCTTTCTGTTTTTTTCTTTTATAAGACTCCGCTAAAATGGTTACCTTGGGAATTTATTTCCCGTAAATAGCATTTCCTTAGGCACGTACCCAGAGTACGACCTCTTTGTGAATTGTGTCGCATGATAAATTATAATAGTTAACTGCCGACATAAGAAGTAATACTTAATTGTTGGCAGACTGGGTATTAGCTGGGATCATCAATTGAAAATTCGCAGCGTCTTGATTTCTGTGATTTAGTTTGACGCTAACTAGTCTTATTGCTAGCCCCTAATAGTCAGCCAGCCAACATTGATAAAAGGGCCTGGAAAATGTTTGGATGGCATTTCTTTGTTACAATCAATCTAACTACACATATATGTTCTATATAGTCTCCACATCAATGTCCAGATGGATGCCAGTTGATAAATTGCCTAATTTAGCCATGAATCAACATTCAAAATGGCCGCCATATGCATTTGAAGGAACAATTCTGAGAACAAGTAACATATCGCAATTCATGAATATAATTGGCTTTGGCCTGTTTCTTTGTATATAAATACAATATAAACATGTCAATGGCAAAGAGAATTCTGCACACAACACGTTTAACATAAAAATTCAAGATGGCTGCCATTAAATTCCAGATACATACATGGTACTTCAAGCTGAGGTGACCAGAAAGTCTTGGATTCATATACAATATAAACGTGTCAAACACTATGAGAATTCTGCACACAACACGTTTAATACAAAACTTCAAGATGGCTGCCATTAAAGTCCAGATACATACATGATACTTCAAGCTGAGGTGACCAGAAAGTCTTGGATTCAGCTATTTGCCATAGGATTACAACACTGTTCTGCATTACATCCACATGTAGGTGTGCAGATTTGTTGTGCTTTACTGCAGTTACAGGCAGCAGATCTGCACTTTGTTTGGCAACTGCATGCCACCAATTCAAGACGCATAGTTGGTACCGCAGGGAGGGTTGTCCAGACTACCTCGATTCCTGTGTCAGCCAGTTTCCACCCTCAAGATGTCTGGGGTAGCCCAGTTGTCGATGCAATGTTCTGCCTGTCAGTGTTCAACCACACCTTGGCTTGATAGTTAGCTCTGGCATAGTGTAAGTTGAGGGCATCCTTCGAGGGTGGAAGATTACCCATATCCTTCTTTCCTTTCCGGAACATGTCACCCCTTGCTTTGTTTATGCCACCATGTGGGTCAGGTGCAGAGTACAGAAGACAAATGAACTCCTCAACTGCCTGTAGTGGACCATCACGACCAACCCCTTCCAACAGGTGTGGATGCTCGCTGTATACTTTCCAACATGACCTTTTACCAAAAACCCGTGAATGAGGATGTTGTGTCTGAACCTGTCAGTGCGTGGAATCCAGGTAGGTTGTTCTTGACAGGCTGCGGTAGCTTCTGTGAGATTTCATGAACTGGATAGATGCGTCAATCTCTAGCAGTTCCTCCAATCATCCACACACGGCATTTCATGTCTCCAAAGACATGGACCAGAAGAAGTAGAACATCTGTGTCTTGGCAATATACCACTATCTGCTTATATCCCGCACATTTGGCCTCGAGACCATGCACAATGAGCCTTGTGTCTGCTTCTTCGTGGTCACAACTAAGAGTTGGAATGTGTCCTCTGGATGTAGATACAACCTTTTCAGTAGAGCTGAAACCACCACCTACCACCACTTCACAGTTTGAGGATACTTGCTCTGGTCTACCCATCAGGTTATCAGATAGAAATGAAGCAAGGTCTGCTTTGTTTTCACTCAAAGCAATAAACTGCGGCCACACATGTGGAAGTGGCACTTCACCACTAGTGATCGACTTACGGATTGATTTCTTAGTTTTTCTGCCTCTCTTGACTCTGGTCTGTGTCTTGATGGAGCCGGAACCAATGTATCGGTCGAAGATCACATCTACCCTAGTAGCACCTTGATCAAAGTGCCTAAACACTGTTTTGGCAAATACATCTGCTTAGTCTGTAAATGTCCTACAACCAGCTGGTTTACCTAATCTCTGAATAAGTGCATGCCCATCTGTGAGGATACATGCACCCTGGACAGCATTTTCTATATCTGTAGAACACGTGCTGACATCTTCTGCAAGTATTCCAAGCAAAGCAGATTTGGTATTTGAGTTCATACTTCCATCTGTCTTTGCCAGTGACAGGGGGACTCCCGCAAGTTCATGCTTCAGGATTTTCTCCATGTTTACCATATGACCTGACTGTAAGGCATTGAACAACCTTTGCATGAGGTGTCTGTCTGCTTTTATTTCTTTTTGGATATTTGCAGCTGTATTTACCACATACTTGTAGAGGAGTGCAAATGTTTTAGACTTCTGCTTTCTTATTGAAGAAGAGAAAGGTACTGACTTTTCAACTAAGCGATCTGTCACAAAGTCACCAACCACCTTGATGCCACGTGTCTTTGCTGAAAGTAGTTGCTCTTGGATGTCTTCAGATGCTATATCTCTAGTAGTCAGTGACGTCAAGTGTTTTGATGTTTGTGATTCTTCGTTGTTGCATTCCGTAGCTATTTCCTGAACAGAAAATACTCCAAATCTGGCAAACTGTTCAACTAGTTTCTTGACATCTTCTTCATCATTCTTCACCTTTGCTGGAAGTGCATCCTTTCGAGTTGATAGCGACTCGTCTTCCTCTTTTACCCCCAACAGCTCCTTTGTTGCATTTGATATTGTGGATCTTTCTCCCCATGTTAAGCAGAACCTGTCACGAGCTGTATCATTTCTTGTAATTCCAATGATCGCATTTGATAGCTTGCACAATTTGTTCACCCATTCAGTAGCCTGGTCGATTGGCACCTGGCTGAATTTCCTCTTGCTTTTCTTCACAACAAAGTTTCCTTCCATAAACTCTGCATATACCTCAGGAGCGGTTTCATGCAAGGCCAGCATTTCTGCATAGTAGACAGGACCCCATCTGGCGTAGTTGACATGATCGTACACACTCAACCATGGCAGCAACCTCCCTAGTGTCTGGGTGTGTAGCTTCCAATTACCATCCCTGTTTGCTCGAATGAAGTCTAGCATGATCTCTACAAGCTCCAGGTAGGTGGTCCAATGTGCATAGTTTGGATCGCTGATGAACAAGTCATCAAACTCCTTCCAAAGCTTCTGCATGTCTTGACACATCAAGATGTCTGCCAATCTGCACACATTTTCACATTCTTGGGATTCTTCTCAATGAGTTCATGTATTGATGAGACCTGTTCATCCAGTTCTGCCGGGCATCGTTCACCAGCCCAACTCCGGAATGCTGACCACTTGATTCGGCAGAGAGCCTCGTATGCTAACATGTGGCCACGGACCACTCTGTAGTATGCCTTTCCCTCCATGATAGCATATGTAGAATTTTGCGCAAAGATTCCAGCCTCCACCCAAACATCATCTAAGCCAGCACACTCAACATGTTGACCAATTGCTTTCAAGACGTTGAAGAGAATGTGCAAGCCACCCATCAGTACTATGACATTATCATATTTCTCAGGATTCGACCACCACAGCTCCTTTGACCGAATGTACAGGGGTAGATCTCCAACGATAATCACATGTTTTTGCCCCAGGTGTTGAGCAATCTTCTGAAATCGATTCAGTAGTGTAGTAACAGTGACATTGTTGTCTGCAGGAGCCTGGTGTATGGGCATCATGCCAGCTGTTGTAGTTGGTGCGTCTACTTTACTGCAATGCTCATTGAAAGCTGACCAAGAGGGAAACTTCTGGTCGGTCGTATTGTACATTCTGCACAAGATCCATGCCTGATTTAGACCATGACTCAGTCCTTGTATTTCATCTATTCCCCATTGATCCAGCTGAATCTTACCAGGGAGGATAGGTGTGGGTCGTCTGCCAGAGCCTTCTATGCATGTGTCCAATTCATGTAGCTTCTGAAGAAGGTTTGAATCTGGTGTCCTGTTTCGTTCAATTGTCTGTGGTGTGTTCTCTTGTGGTGATGCAGGGCCACGCTGCCACAGAACACATTGGGTGCTGTGGAATGTGTTCTTCCCATCTATCGTTTCTTCAAGGACATCAATGTTGTCAAATGATGCTATGACAATACGACCAAACTGATAGGGAACAATTCCATTAGGAATGTATATGTACCCATTCTGCTCATATCGTTGTAGAATATGATTTGCAAGTGTTGTGTCTACCCGACGCACTGTGTCTATGCCAATAGTGTGTCCAGCAGCATGAAACAAGTTGACTAGTTTTTCTGATCTTGTAGCCTGGTGCAGAGCTAAGCCAAGACCCACGTGTTTAGGGGTCAACTTCCTTTTCTTAGATGCAATGTATACAATATCTTGAGCAATACTGCATATTGTCGTTTGCATATCATGTTCCTCTTCTTCAGAATCCTCCATATCCAGCGCACTATCACCTCCAAACAACACACACAAGAATAGATGTAGGCTATTTGGAATCACTCTGAACACATGTTCATCATCAATGCCATAACAGCCCGACTCGTGCCCTGGTGTGTCATTTAAGTCTGTACGCAAATGAAGAGCTGTATGGACGATCTCCTGGAGAGGTGTAACACCTGGTACCAATGTTGGTAATATTTCATCAGACAGCATTGAAGATGCATCAGAGTCTTCTATTGAAACTGTTTTTTCCAATGTGCGTGCTATGGCAGTATCTGACAGGTGAGTGGGGTACAGTAGGAGCGGTGCTGTTGGATTCAATGGGCGAACAGTGCTGCCTTTAGTGCCAATCATTGTTTTTACATCATCATAGAAACTGTCTTCTGGATACATATCTGGCAGGTATGTCTTGGTTCTTTATTTGACACAGTTCCTCACTATAGAAATGCCAAACATTTGCCATGTCATACACATAACCTCGTGATAAGCCTTGTAGCATCTCAGAACATAGTTCATCCATGCAGTGGTCTTGAGTATGCTTAGTTTGACAACTTTGTTAGACTTTGCTTGCATCTCGCTGAAATTTGACCCAACAGTTAAGGTGATATTTACCTTCCTCATAGATCTGATTCCACTCCTGCTAGTCTTACACGCATCGTCACATCATGCACAGCTAATTCAAGGATCTTCTGAGATGTTTTATCATATTCAACTGTTCTCAGAAGATGGTCTTCCTGGTATTTGCCAAAACATGCACAAGTTCCAGTCCATCTTTATACACGATGACCTTGATCGGCGTGCATCTGCAGTAGACGAACTACTTCCTTGACTTTGTTCTGACTTTTGTCTCAACCTTTCAAGCTTTGATTCTGATGTAAATGTTGCATAACATGATTTATGCCACACTGATTCACTGGCCCACTCTGCATCATCCAGACTAGTTAGTTTTTCCAATAGTTTGATTGAATCGGTGTCTTCAAGCCTCTTTCTTTCATAAAAAGCATGTTTAACACGTTCCTTCCCTTGTGGTGTGCTCGCCCTTAAGATCTCGCCTTTTCGCATTATCTGGTCACAGAATAAACACAGATGTCCTGATGCACCAGCTGCCTTTCGGTTAGATTTCAAAACACCAACCGGCTCCATGTCTATTCTCTATGCTTGTCTGAAATTAATTGAACATCATATTACCGAAATTCGCAGACATAATTACTCATATCAGGAGATAATCATAAATATTTGTAAATATAAGTTTCCGAGAACTGTGTAGTGAAAACCTACAATTAAAAACAAATTTCATCAAAATCCATTGACTATTGAGGGAGATACAGCACATAAAGATATCTTACCTGTCAAAATCATGAAAATGGCGGCCATTTTTTTTGTACATTATTTGTTGGCACTTTAACAGCAAAATCCAAACTGGCATCCACCCTAGTGATGTTACCTGAGGTTCACTGAACAAGTCTGGCTAGTTACTTTCATTGTAACACAGAGATCCCATGCTTTTAAATAATTATCTGTGTCGGCTGGCTGACTATAAGTCACTAAAGTCTAAGTTATTGCATAATCGACAGGTGACACTAACAATTAATTGAATCGTATATGAACGCTAAAAATATATAAAGTACATTTGAATATAGTTGTAAATCTTCCACTGTGATAATACTTTAACTTTCAATCGTAAACGTTTCTTCTTCTATTTTTTGTATATGAATTTTATTAACTGTCAGAGGAAACTCGTACTGAACAAATTTGCGACTGGAGACTATTGAAAAAAAAATACATGATACAATTTGTCTTCATTTTACGTGATGTTAACAAAATAGGCCAAGTGCACTTTTGAAACTATTTAAACTTAATAACAGATCAGACAATTGTAAGAAGAAAATGGCCAGACCGCAACACGTTATTGTTGATGTAATGCTGGTTTTCTTGATGATTACATTTATTGAAGTCACTAGCTCTGTACGCTCATGCACAAAGCTGAACAATTTCCAATTTCTTCGAAGAAATACACAAATAAATACCATAGGCATAGACATCCTGGAACATACTGGACTTTTGGAATGTGCGGCCGAGTGTAAGCTCCGTAACAAGTGCAGGTCATTCAGCTTTCAGCATTCCAGTGGAAATTGTAAACTTTATGGAATTACAATCGAACAGGCTAGAAACGCTGTTGTCCCTCAGTCTGGAACTCACACCAGCAATATAGATGGCTGGCCTTCGGTGAGTATCGCATTTAAAATGATAAGAAATCAGCGCAATTAAACGTCTCCCTTAAGCCCGTAAGAAATTGTTTTTCACTGGAACATACCTAAAACTATTTTTCGTACATTCACCCTTGCGAATCTCGATAAAATGTAGCATTTCCAATTTCACATTATATTAACTATTTGATACATCTCGTTCCAACCAGTGCACCACAAATGAGCAAAGGCCGTAGTATGCGCTTTCCTGTCTGTAGGAAAGTGCATATAAAAGATCCCTTACTGCATTAGGAAAAATATAGCGGGTTTCCTGTGATGACTACATTTCAGAATTGCCCAATGTTTGACATTCAAAAGTCGATAATTAATTAATCAATGTGCTCCAGTCGTGTCGTCTACATTGAATACATAACGTGATAAACAGGATATTTGCAGATAGTCATTGTTCTCTATTGAATATATTTTTCGCTATTGAAATTTAAAAACTAGGACGTGTTTTAATTAATCTTGTTTTATTAATGTTGTTTTTATTTGTTTGTTTGTTTTGTTTGTTTACTTGTTTGTTTGCTGGTTGGTTGTTGCTTTGTTTCTTTGTTTGCTTGTTTTGTTTTGTCTTGCTTATTTGTTTTTTGTTGTTGGGTTTTGTTTGTTTGTTTGTTTTGTGGGCTTGTTGTTTTGTTTGAGGGTTTGTTTTATGTTTTGTTTGGGGGTGGGGGTGGGGTGAGTTCTAATAAACTAATATATTGAATTGATAATTGCTTTTCCTTTCATCTCATTTTCGTTTTTTTCGTGTTTTTTTGTTTTTTTAATTAGTATTTCTTTATTGTTTTATTTCATTTTATTTGATTTTTGATTCATTTTTTTGTCTTCGTTTTTTTCACAGAGAATAGCTGGCCCTTGTGCAGACCACTCTTGTTCCATCAACGATGTCTGTAAACCGACCAGTGGATACACAAAGAAATGTTTCCCCATATGTAAGTACAGTGGCGGTTACACACTTTTGTCATTTATGAATAAATTATATCAGGTGTTCTCGAAAGGTGAGGATATCCTGCCCCACTGGTGGCACCTGCCATGAGTACTACCACCACAGCTGTCAAGTCTGTCACTTCATCTAAAACACGACTACTACCACCACAGCTGTCAAGTCTGTCACTTCATCTAAAACACGAGTACTGCCACCACAGCTGTCAAGTCTGTCACTTCATCTAAAACACGAGTACTGCCACCACAGCTGTCAATTCATCTAAAACACGAGTACTGCCACCACAGCTGTCAAGCTGTCACTTCATCTAAAACATGAATACTGCCACCACGGCTGTCAAGTCCGTCACTTCATCTAAAACATGAGTACTGCCACCACGGCTGTCAAGTCCGTCACTTCATCTAAAACATGAGTACTGCCACCACAGCTGTCAAGTCTGTCATTTCATCTGAAACATGAGTACTGCCACCACAGCTGTCAAGTCTGTCATTTCATCTAAAACATGAGTACTGCCACCACGGCTGTCAAGTCCGTCTCTTCATCTAAAACACGAGTACTGCCACCACGGCTGTCAAGTCCGTCACTTCATCTAAAACACGAGTACTGCCACCACGGCTGTCAAGTCCGTCACTTCATCTAAAACACGAGTACTGCCACCACGGCTGTCAAGTCCGTAACTTCATCTAAAACACGAGTACTGCCACCACGGCTGTCAAGTCCGTCACTTCATCTAAAACAGGAGTACTGCCACCACGGCTGTCAAGTCCGTCACTTCATCTAAAACATGAGTACTGCCACCACGGCTGTCAAGTCCGTCACTTCATCTAAAACACGAGTACTGCCACCACGGCTGTCAAGTCCGTCACTTCATCTAAAACACGAGTACTGCCACCACGGCTGTCAAGTCCGTCACTTCATCTAAAACACGAGTACTGCCACCACGGCTGTCAAGTCCGTCACTTCATCTAAAACACGAGTACTGCCACCACGGCTGTCAAGTCCGTCACTTCATCTAAAACACGAGTACTGCCACCACGGCTGTCAAGTCCGTCACTTCATGTAAAACACGAGTACTGCCACCACGGCTGTCAAGTCCGTCACTTCATCTGAAACATGACTACTGCCACCACGGCTGTCATGTCCGTCACTTCATCTGAAACATGAGTACTGCCACCACGGCTGTCAAGTCCGTCACTTCATCTAAAACATTACTACTGCCACCACGGCTGTCAAGTCCGTCACTTCATCTAAAACATGAGTACTGCCATCACGGCTGTCAAGTCCGTCACTTCATCTAAAACATGAGTACTTCCACCACGGCTGTCAAGTCCGTCACTTCATCTAAAACATGAGTACTGCCACCACAGCTGTCAAGTCCGTCACTTCATCTAACACATGAGTACTGCCACCACAGCTGTCAAGTCCGTCACTTCATCTAACACATGAGTACTGCCACCACAGCTGTCAAGTCCGTCACTTCATCTAAAACATGAGTACTGCCACCACAGCTGTCATGTCATCCGTCACTTCATCTAAAACATGAGTACTGCCACCACGGCTGTCAAGTCCGTCACTTCATCTAAAACATGAGTACTGCCACCACGGCTGTCAAGTCCGTCACTTCATCTAAAACACGAGTACTGCCACCACAGCTGTCAAGTCATCACTTCATCTAAAACATGAGTACTGCCACCACAGCTGTCAAGTCTGTCACTTCATCTAAAACATGAGTGTTGCCACCACAGCTGTCAAGTCTGTCACTTCATCTAAAACATGAGTACTGCCACCACAGCTGTCAAGTCTGTCACTTCATCTAAAACATGAGTGTTGCCACCACGGCTGTCAAGTCTGTCACTTCATCTAAAACGGTGAAAAAATGTGAAAGAGTTTCACCAATGAAATGATTTGGGTTTTTTTAATTTATTTATTTCATTGTTAGGGATGACCACTCTGTTACAAGAAAAGTATGAATGAATGAATGAATGAATGTTTAACGACACCCCAGCACGAAAAATGCATCGGCTATTGGGTGTCAAACTATGGTAATGGATACAAGAAGAGTAGCGCAGACATCTGCACATACATATGGAATATGGAGACCAACCATAAAATCTATGCATACTAACCAAATGACTTGAATTAACTATTACAGAATACTTCCCGACTTCTAAGTGCTTCACAAATGAATTTACTTAAATTCCACTTCTGTGTATGACATTATGTATGTAATAAAATTATGATTTTTAATCTACTGGGATGACACCTGTAACTCCCTATACAATGGACATACATGTATAAACATACAAAAATGAAATTCATCTTCCAATACGTCATCACAATATTGACACTGTTTGGGCAAGTCATGTCTGTATCTATTTCTATGAGTGCTAATAATTGTATAGCCTATTCTAAACCGTGTGAGTGCATTTCTAAAATGATGTATATTCCAATCCAAATGTTTTTTCAAAAAGTATAGTCGATTTAAAATATCTATATATTTCAAATCTATTACTATTATTTACATCTGTTAATCATTCTTATATATATATATATATATATATATATATATATATATATATATCAGTTAGTCTTAAGTTTTAAAGTTTTTAGAAATATTTTAACATGACCAATTTCTTGAATTAGCCAGACATAGCCAAAGCCACTACGGCATAAAATATTTTCCATCTGACTTGCCCAATTATTTTTCCCTTTGCAACAAAAATTATAAATCAGTATGCATGTTTGTTTACATAGCCTAGAAGAAGATAGCTGTAACAGACGTGTCCAATATTTAACAGCTTAGATAATGGTTATAATGTAAAGGGGATAACAACCAGTCTCAGAATACACCATTAGATTTGGCGTTTGTGAGGGAACACATAAAAAGCACTTACACGCAAATAAAGGTACCTTTTGAATTTCAGAAAGACTGAATAGGCCTCATACTTCTGATGAGTATGTTAACATAGGCATAATTTGACAGAGGAACAGTTTGAAAAATATTTTACTATTAAATAAACCCAATTTATATAATGATCTTATAATTTGAATAACAGCTCCTTTTGCTTTTGACAGAGTATGCTGTAATGTCAAATTTCTACCTAGTATCGTAGTGATATTCATACCGAAGTATCTATAACCATTACAACTTTGATTTCAAGGTTTCCATATTTCCACTTTTCTCTAGCAGAAAGGTACCATCATTTCTAAAGACAACAATATTAGTCTTATCTAAATTCACAATTAGATAAAGTCTATCAGTAGATTTCTTCAAATTATTAATTTGCGTTTGCAGTCCACCAGGGGTAATTGATAACAAAATTATATCATCTGCAAAAAGGAGCAAAAATAACTCATTTAAGTTAGGTAGAATTTGTACACCATATTTAGCACCTTCTGGTACTTCATTTGCTAATTCATTTATAAAAAAAAAGAGAAAAAAAACCCCAGAGGGCTTATTTTACACCCCTGTTTTTACACCTAAGGGACATTCAAAGAAATCTGTAAACGCATGCGAATTGTAATGAAAAAAATATGCAAATATGGAATAGCATCAGTCATCATTTTGGTTAATGATTCAACGTATTTAGCTTCCAAACGTCTACAACAAAACGTTAGGAATGATAACCAGTATATATGTGTTATGCGAATATCTGTTTGTATGTTGCATGGCAGCCAAAGCGCTGCGGTTACATTCATGATAGATAGAAGTACAATATGTCTTTGTGGGTGGATGTTTTTATTGCCGACATTAATAAACGTTCTGCGTGACAAAAGCTATATAAACATGGCGCGTCGCACGCATCCGATTACGATACAGCGATTGAAATCAATAATTTCTAAAGTAATCGCTCGGATCGCTCGCGTCTGGTTAGGATAGAGCTTAACTTTCAGAAAGAAAGAAAGAAATGTTTTATTTAGCGACGCACTCAAAACATTTTATTCACGGTTATATGGCGTCAGACATATGGTTAAGGACCACACAGATTTTGAGAGGAAACCCGCTGTCGCCACTTCAGGGCCTACTCTTTCCGATTAGCAGCAAGGGATCTTTTATTTGCGCTTCCCACAGGCAGGATAGCACAAACCATGGCCTTTGTTGAACCAGTTATGGATCACTGGTCGGTGCAAGTGGTTTACACCTACCCACTGAGCCTTGCGGAGCACTCACTCAGGGTTTGGAGTCGGTATCTGGATTAAAAATCCCATGCCTCGACTGGGATCCGAACCCAGTACCTACCAGCCTGTAGACCGATGGCCTAACCACGAACTCCTGATCAGAGCCGTATGTCTGTCTGGACAATGGGAACTGGTAGTTGTTGCATTAATTGGCTAGACCAGCTGTGTGTGTGTGTGTGTGTGTGTGTGTGTGTGTGTGTACGTGTGCGTGCCTGGGACAGCGTGATTGAACCGTAATCGGATATAAGAACGAAAATAAGATGAAAGACCAGGTAAAACATTTCATTTCGTTCATTTATTCATTTAAACTTATTATTGGCTTTTATCAAATTAAGATTCAAGCATGCCGTCTTGGGCACACACACACCTCAACTATCTGGACTGTCTGCCAAGGACAGTCGGTTACTTGTTGGTGGTTAGTGAGAGAGAAGAGATCTTACATCTACTCACTGAATCGTTAAAACTCGCTAAGGGTTGAAGCTGGTACTGGGCTGCGAACCCTGTACCTACCAGCCTTAAGTCCGATGGCTTAACCACGACACCACCGAGGCCGGTCCATGTAAAACATTTATTATTCTTTTAAGAATGTGCAGATGCATTGATTAATCAGGAAGTTGTTAATCAAACAAAGGCTCGTATAATACACTTTCTATTCCCTATATATGATAGTGACTACACTGAAAAACGCTCTAATAGTAACTCGGACTGAAGAAAAAAAAAAGAAAAAAAGAGGAAAAAAAAAGGCCCCCCCACCCCCACCGAAATCAAAGAAACAAACCTAGTTTGGCGTTCAACATGTGGTTAAGGACCACACAGGTAATGAGAGAGGAAATCCGATGTCGCCACTTCATGGGCTACTCTTTTCGATTAGCAACAAGGGATCTTTTATATGCACCATCCCACAGACAGGATAATAAATACCACGGGCTTTGTTACACCAGTTGAGGAGCAATGGCTGGAACAAGAAATAGCCCATGGGGGTCAAGGGAGTGTGGATGAGCATCGTAAATGAGCTGATTGACTGAAGTATGGGTGTGTTAATAATCGATGTGGGCCGCCAGGGCGGGACGTAGACCAGTGGTAAAGAACTCGGCTGGTGCGCGGTCGGTCTAGGATCGATGCCCGTCGGCGGGTACATTTTGGCAATCTGTCATTCCATCCAATGCACCACGTCTGGTGTATTCAAAGACCGTGGTATGTGCCATCCTTTCTGCGGGACTGGGTGTGGGGTCATGGTATCGAGTTGTCCATCTGTAGCCGCTGTTGGGGCGATGTGTTGTTTTTTGGCACCTGACCTCCTCTTTGGTCTTGTAGAATTGGCAGCTGTGGTTTTCCTCTTTGGTGCCATTCCATGAAAATTGTGAAACTAAAAGAAACAAAAACCATACAAAAGGCAATATTTAACTTACCAGAAAATATGTATTACACTAAATACATGAATTTGTATATTACTGAAGTTTTTTTGCATTTTAGTAAATGCATACGTTTGCACAGTATACTATGTTATTGTACAATGCACATAAAACTAAATACAACAATTTGCACATAAACTGAATGTGTGTTATCACTGTGCATTATACTGAACCAAGAATTTGTACATTATACTGAATGCACATCATTACTTTGCATTACTGAAAAGCAAGAATTATACATTATACTTAATGTACATCATCACTGCATTACTGAAAGCAAGAATTATACATTATACTGAATGTATATCATCATTGCATTACTGAAAGCAACCATTGTACATTATACTGAATGTACATCATCACTGCATTACTGAAAGAAAGAAGTATACATTATACTGAATGCATATCATCATTGCATTACTGAAAGCAAGAATTATACATTATACTGAATGTATATCATCACTGCATTAATGAAGGCACTCATTGTACATTATACTGAATGTACATCATCACTGCATTACTGAAAGCAAGAATTATACATTATACTGAATGTATATCATCATTGCATTACTGAAAGCAATCATAATCATCACTGCATTGCTGAAATATTAGTGTTTTTAGGAACTGTATCCTTGTACATATACTGGTTGCTAAGGTCAGATATATCAGTAGAAAATGTTTGTAAACAACAGTATTAAAATGCTGTTTTTATAATTACCTCAAAGGCTTTTTCATAGCTTGTTTTTGTGCCAGGTAAATAATGTCGTTTTTATAATATCCCCAAAGTCTTTTCCATTAAAACTATTTTATATTGAAATTAGACCAAAATATATTGTTGTGGCCGCGTCTCAAGGATATCAACAATATATATATATATATATATATATATATATATATATATATATATATATATATATATATATATATATATATGCTAAGATACTTTTGTTGTTCAATATATGACATGTTTACTTAGCGTACAATAAAATACCGTTTATCAAAGTAAAGTTTGTTTTGTTTAACGACAACACTAGAGCACATTGATCATCAGCTATTGGAGTAGAATAGAATATATGTTTAACCACACACCAACACGAAAAATACATCGGCTCTTGGGTGTCAAACCGGCTATTGGAGGTCAAACTATTAGTAATTTTGACAAGTAGTCATCAGAGGAAAGCGCTATATTTTTTGTCTAATGCCTTTATATACGCTTTCCCACAGCCAGGAAAGCACATACCACGGCCTTTGTCTACTTGTTGGGCACTGGTTGGAAGGAGAGAAAAAAAAAATCGGCTGAATGGATCCATCGAGGTGGTTTAAAATATATAAACTACTGTTTCTACCGTGTTGTCGTACTAGGCCCCAACCGGTCCAACCGAAGGAGACAATAGGTTTTGTATCCACATTCTGTCTGTCTGTCTGTATGTATGTCCGTCGGAGCCACTTACCGTTCTCTGGGTGTTTGTTTCTCCCACAATCCGTCTGTATATATTGACGCGAAATTTCGGGTATAGCTTTATCATGGGATGCGGCAGTTCACAGTTGACATCCATAGAGATTTACCCATTTTGTCTTATGTCTCATGAACGTACGGGATATAAACATTTGGTTTCCGGACATTCAGGTTTTGTTTTTGGGTGGGGTT
Source organism: Gigantopelta aegis (assembly GCF_016097555.1). Lineage (NCBI taxonomy): Eukaryota > Metazoa > Mollusca > Gastropoda > Neomphalida > Peltospiridae > Gigantopelta > Gigantopelta aegis. The sequence continues at coordinate 44,209,592 of NC_054705.1, read as the reverse complement.
TTTTGCAATGCCTGAAAATATTTAAATGCAATTTTGTATATACGTTTGTCATATACTGTTACAGACCAAGTTTAACTTAACATGTTGATGTACTTACCTTGTTTGACACCCAACAGACGATCGTTATTTTTTCAAAGGTGTGCCTTAAACATCCATAAATTAATTAATTAATTCATTCATTCATTCATGGCGATTTACTCATTTTGCACAGAGTTATGACCCTTGAACTTAAGATATACGAAAACTTGTTGGGCCCGGCAGGGGACATGTACTGCTTTAGCAGTACTCTCAGAATGTTAGTTAGTAAAGGTATTTATACTGTGTGTGTACGTGTGTGTGTGTGTGTGTGTGTGTGTGTGTGTGTGTGTGTGTGTGTCTGTGTGTGGGTGTGCGTGCGTGTGTCTGTGTGTTTACATGTGTGTGTGTGTGTTGTGTGTGTGTGTGTTTTGTGTGTGTGTGTGTGTGTGCGTGTCTGTGTGTGGGTGTGCGTGCGTGTGTGTCTGTGTGTACATGTGTGTGTGTGTGTTGTGTGTGTGTGTTTTGTGTGTGTGTGTGTGTGTGTGTGTGTGTGTGTGTGTGGTTATCAGTCACAATGATATATATATATATATATGATCCTGTATCTCAGGGCACTGTTTCAGGGATCTTAGCACTACTATCGCCGTAAATACCATCGCGACTTTATTTTTTTCTACGATCACCAGCCCGTTCCACGACGCGGCGTAACTTACTATCGTAAATTACGGTGAAAATTTACAATTTATACGAGGCAGTTATAAGCCACTACTATAGATATCAAATGACAGTTAGATGATGAATTATCATATATAAAACTCTGCGTTCGATAAGAAATATTCTAAGTCATACGATCTTCACAGGGAAATATAGGAGATAACTCTCGTCTTATGCATTCTGCAATTATCACTTGGCAAATAAACTGACAAATTACGTCACGGATGATCGATACCAATGAACACATTCAAGATGTTCCGAAAATTCGGCAAACAAATTATTATTTAAAGGGACATTCTCTGAACGCTAATGTAACAATATAGATGAAACAAGCTTAAACTGGGGCCTGATCTATGAAGCGATCTCAGCGCATTACGTGCGTAACTATTGTATGGACTAAAAGTGATCTTTGTTAGCGCTTTGATCACTTCGTAAAACGGGGCATTGTTGTCGTTTGATGTGGTCAATGATTAAAAAAAGTTTTGTTTAATAACATCACCAGACTACACCGATTTATTGGATATCAAATATTTGGTATTTCTGACTTATAATGTTAGAGAGGAAACCCGATATATTTGTCCATTTGTAGCAAGGGATCTTTTTACATGCACCAAGCCACAGACAGGACAGCACATACAACGGAGTTTAGTATTCCAGTCGTAGTGCATTGGCTGGAACGAGAAATAGATCAACGAGCCAACCGACGGTGAATAATGTAAAACAAGACGAAAACACTTGACCAGGTCTGGTGGTTATATAGAGAATAACTAGTTAGTGACGTAGGATATCTGCTTTATCCTGTGAAGGTAAGAATGGGATTTTTTTCGTTCGGCCTGAACATGATAAAGCAGATGTCCGACGTCATTAACGTGTTATTATCATGATCCTACAGGCCATAACAATTAAGGAGAAAATCTTTTATTTCTGTTATTTCATCCACATTGTACGATGATCTAGAGATCAAATGAGCGATTGTGTATTGATTGGCTGATTACAAGTGATTCATTCTACGATATACCACCTCCGAAAGTCAATGTACCTACTGTAATGTTGTTTACATGTATTCATATGCGGTGAAGTGTCATTGTTTGTAAATGTGGAGGATGTACGCATAGAAGACACCGAGTCGTTTAATTTGGGTGAATTGGAAGAAATATTCGGACCAGAAAATGACCTTGAAGAATACTATCCAGACGATATAGCAACGCTTGCTGCATCGGCCACTTCAAGGAGAATTTCAACTAACAATCGTCCTTTTGAGCGAAACAAGTTGATCGAGCACGTATAGTCACTGACAGCAGACGACACCGGTAACTCATGATTTGCCAACAAAAACGCAAATATTCAAAAATTCTACAACAAATTGATGAAAATATTGATCCCTTAAGTGCACCTTGCAGTGAAAAAATCATCGTGTAAAGCCCAAATTAAAAACCCAACAAGTGGCCCCGTTTACCCGATCATGGCCTCTCAAAGTTTTCAAACGAACTTTCAAAACACGAATATTACAACAAACACAGCTCCCAGCATCAACACAATTACTCAAATGACACCTACCTTTGACATGTTTGGCTGTAGAGTTCAAATTCACAACCATTATCACACAACAAATATGAATTAGCAACGTAGCACAATAAATAAAAAAAGATATATCCAAATCTGTTTGATCGACATTTTTACAGTTTTACATTTCAGACCGTTCCATATTGCAGGGTATTTGAAATTGTGTTATGTTCTTCCATCTTGAAAGTGGTTTATTGGTATTGCTTTCAAGTTGAAGCATTGTGTTGTTGTTATTGTTGTTGCGTCTATATAAATAAAAATTGGTTCAAATACACTAGAGTATTTTTCTTGTAACTAGTTTTGAAAATTTACTTCCAATTCCGTTACCCCCATGGTGGACTCTTCCTGTCGATTGACGTCATTCAGTTACAGACACGTTTGACAAATTTAAATGTGAAGAATTTCGTGAACGAAAACAGTTCGCTACTTATATTACATTAAAATTAAAGCATATATAATTTACAGAAAATAAAATAAAACAAGGTAAAAGGTATTTTACAATTGGGATCACCAGTTTCCATTATTTTATTTTTTCTCGAGGTGATATCGTCTTATTGACGGTGGATTGACGGATGACCACCGAGCCGCGTAGAAAAAATGGAAACAGGTGATCTAAATGTAGCTATGCGTGTGACGTCACTGCTACTAGCAGGGTATGACTTGGTTTTATCCGTCATCATATTCTGTCAATAGAAACAGTGGTTGCAGGATACCAATGAAACAAATGTAGTGCGTTTATTCTGTATAGGTAAAAATTAAAAAATGTTTGACATCCAATAGCGGATGATAAATACACCAATGTCCTCTAGTTGTGTCGTTAAATAAAACAACGTTTAACGTTTTCTTCTATTTTTTTGTATATATAGTCGAAAACAAAAGACAACTAATGAGAAACTTGATACAATAACAAGGCGAGGAAAAGTAAAGAAGGAAATGTTTTATTTAACGACATACTCAATGGTTATATGGCGTCAGACATATGCTTAGGGACCACACAGATATTGAGAGAGTAACCCGTTGTCGCCACTTCACGGGCGACTCATTTCGATTAGCAGAAAGGGATATTTCATATGCACCATCCTACAGACAGGATAGCACATATAACGGCCTTTGTTACGGCAGGTGTGGAGCATTGGTTGGAACGAGAAATAGACCAATGCTGGTTTTCTGGATCACCGACGGGGATCGATCCAAGTCAGTGACTCTGTACGTACATGCACACATCTGGACAATTTCCCATTTCTTCGAAGGAATACACAACTAAATAACACAGGAATAGATATGCTACAACGTCTTGGACTCGTGGAATGTGCGGCTCAATGTAAGCTTCGTAAAAAGTGCAGATCATTCAGCTTTCAGCATTCCAGTGGAGATTGTAAACTTTATGAAAGTACAATCGGACAAGCCGGAAACTATGCTATCTCAAAGACTGGGACGGATACCAGCAATATAGACGACTGGCCGTCTGTAAGTATAACACTACACTGGTTAGAATTCACCACTGATACCAGAAATATAGACGACTGGCCGTCTGTAAGTATCACACTACAATGGTAAGAATTCACCACTGATAACATCAATATAGACGACTGGCCGACTGTAAGTATCACACTACAAGGGTAAGAATTCACCACTGATACCAGCAATATAGACGACTGCCCTTCTGTAAGTATCACACCACAATGATGAGAACTCACCACTGATACCAGCAATATAGACGACTGACCGTCTGTAAGTATCACACTACAATGGTAAGAATTCACCACTGATACCTGCAATATAGACGACTGAACGTCTGTAAGTATCACACTACAATGGTAAGAATTCACCACTGATAACATCAATATAGACGACTGGCCGACGGTAAGTATCACACTACAAGGGTAAGAATTCACCACTGATACCAGCAATATAGACGACTTGCCTTCTGTAAGTATCACACCACAATGATGAGAACTCACCACTGATACTAGCAATATAAACGACTGGCCTTCTGTAAGTATCACACTACAATTGTAAGAATTCACCACTGATACCAGCAATATAGACGACTGGCCATCTGCAAGTATCACACTACAATGGTAAGAATTCACCACTGATACCAGCAATATAGACGACTGGCCGTCTGTAAGTATCGCACCACAATGATGAGAACTCACCACTGATACCAGCAATATAGACGACTGGCCTTCTGTAGGTATCACATTACAATGGTAAGAACTCACCTCTCATACTAGCAATATAGACGACTGACCTTCTGTAAGTATCACATTACAATGGTAAGAACTCACCACTCATACTAGCAATATAGACGACTGGCCTTCTGTAAGTATCACTCTACAGCTACTGATACCAGCAAAATAGGAATTTGTCTTCTGTAAGTAGCACACTACAATGGTAAGAACTCGTCATTGATACCAGCAACATAGACGACTGGCGTTCTGTAAGTGTCACACTACAATGGTAAGAATTGATCACTCATACCAGCCATATAGACGACTGGCCTTCTGTAAGTATCACTCTACAATGGTAGAATTCGCTACTGATACCAGCGATATAGGAATATGCCTTCTATAAGTATCACACAACAATGGTAAGAATTCAGCACTGATACCAGCAATATAGATGACTGGGCTTCTGTAAGCATCACTCTACAATGGTACGAAATCACCACTGACAACAGCAATATAGAGGAATGGCCTTCTGTAAGTATCACTCTACAATAGTAAGAATTCACCACTGATACCAGCAATATAGATGACTGGGCTTCTGTAAGTATCACACTACAATGGTAAGAATTCACCATTGATACCACCAATAGAGACGACTTGCCTCATGTAAGTATCACACTACAATGGTAATAAGTCCACACTGATACCAGCAATATAGACGACTGACCTTCTGTAAGTATCACGCTACAATGGTAAGAATTCACCACTGATACCAGCAATATAGACGACTGGCCTTCTGTAAGTATTACACTACAATGGTAAGAATTCACCACTGATACCAGCTATATAGCCGACTGGCCTTCTGTAAGTATCACACTACAATGATGAGAACTCACTACTGATACCAGCAATATAGACTACTGGCCTTCTGTAAGTATCACACTACAATGGTTAGAATTCACCACTGATATCAGAAATATAGACGACTGGCCTTCTGCAAGTATCACACTACAATTGTAAGAATTCATCACTGATGCCAGCAATATAGATGACTGGCATTCTGTAAGTATCGCACTAGTACAAGTTAGATATGGTAGGTCGGCTTTACAAAAGGGGCTATATTCACCCTAAAGAAACATGATTGGTCGTGGTTAACGACACCACTAGAGAAAATTTATTAATTAATATTGAGCTATTGGATGTCAAAAAGATATACATAAAATTACGCTTTTGATATAAATATTAATTTTGGATAATCGAAAAATATTTTAGAAACCTGAAACGTTTATTTCGGTACACTGAGATGAGGCCGTCGAACTAATAATGCTATTATTGAGAGGAAGTATTGTACAATGGGTATTTATAGACCATACCATAATGGAAACATATTGGGTGTCAATCATGTTACATCCATAATGTTCATCTCAATGTAATTTAAAAATTAGTAAACACTTTTTAGTGCTGCATTTATAATTCTAATTTCAACATGTTTTTTGTCTTCATTGGTTGAGTCTGTTTGTTTGTTTGTTGTTTTTTTTGTTTTTTTGTTTTTTTTGGAGGGAGTGGGATTTGTTTTCTTCTTTTTGTTAAACAAACCACATTAAAGTGATTTGCTTAAGAAAGGACTGTGACATCACTTAGGACCGTAACCAACTCGCACAGCAAAGGATATTTATGATCAACAAACAAGTACATTTCTTTTAATTGTTGGATAATTTAATTTGAATGTTCAATTCTTCAACTTCAAAAAAAATCGATCTTACCAAATGTTCATTGTTTTACGTTGAATGCATTTTCCGTTATTTTAATTTTAAACATGGAACGTTCTCTATTTTCTGTCACACGATTTAAGTTATTTACTGATTTGACTTGCCATTATTTATGTATTTATTTATTGTTTATTTATTTATTAATAATTATGTATTTATTTGTTTAATTATTGTTGATGTTTTTATGTATTTATTTTTCACAGAGAATAGCTGGTCCATGTGCAGACCACTCTTGTTCCATCAACGATGTCTGTGAACCGACCTGTCGGAACTCAAAGAAATGTGTCTCGGCATGTAAGTACAGTGGCGGTTACAAACGTTTCAAGGCAGTGGGGTAGGACGGAAATGTTTTATTTAACGATGCACTCAACACATTTTATTTACGGATATATGGCGTCGAACATATGGTTAAGGACGACACAGTTATTGAGAGAGGAAACCCGCTGTCGCCATTTCATGGATTACTCTTTCCGATTAGCAGCAAGGGATGTTTAATATGCACCTTCCCACAGACAGGATAGTACATACCACGGCCTTTGTTACACCAGTTGTGGAGCACTGACTGGAACGAGAAATAGCCCATGAGGGCCAAGGGGGTGGGGATGGGTATCATATATGAGCTGACTGATTGTATTCTGCGTGTGTTAATGATCGATGTGGGCCGCCGGTGCGGGACGTATACCAGTGGTAAAGAATGATGCTACTGATGGTATATTTTAGCGGGTTTCCTCTCTAAAAGAAAGTAGAACAGTTCTGACACATATGCGGATTGATTTATACTTTTAATATTGAATACATAAAATTATAATAAATAATACAATTTTTTATTGTTATACATCTCTTTGGCTCTTGTTATTTTTTAAATATGTCAAACATGGCGCTGTTTAATTTTTTTTTCTTTTTTGAAAATGTTGTTTACGCGTGATTTAAACTATTGTTTTGAAAGGGGCGTTCACGCGCTTAAAATGAAAATAGCAGAAAATTCCAGAAAAATATTTCATTAGTTTGATCGCCCTAACAATTATAACATGCGTTGTGAGACTGTATCTAGCTATCGTTTGTGTAACATGAGAGGTAAAATTGGAATGATGAAAGTTTTATCGTCGACATACAAAAAAACCCAAAAAACCCCAAGAGAACAAAACACATCTTTATTTACACTCAGATCACATAATAAGTGACACATGAGCACATAGTTACAGTATGTGCAATATAATAATACAGCAGTTCTACATACATAATATAATAATACAAGATTAACGTGGGGGCATAAATGTTCTCATAATGTTATCTAAACATTTACAAGTATTATTTAATAAAGTAATATTCGTGCTACAGAACAGATCATGATATTTAATAGCATCTGGTCTTATAGAGTAATATTTTGGTATGCACTTGCATCTTTCATTTCGGAAAAAAAAATGTCATTCAAATAGAAAGCGATATTCATCACCAACAACATCATCGTGACAAAAACACCATTTCCGTACACCTGGGAATATTTTCCGATCTACCAACTTCTACTGGGATCCTGTGATCAACAGTACGATAATCAGTGATAATAGACCTATTTTGTATGTTTAAAAGTAATAAATTTGGTTCCAAATTTATGATTTCTTTAAAGATCCTACAGTCAGTACGTTTGCTTGCATGGTAAATGCTGTCTGCCCATGACTGCAAGTACTGGTCTTTAAGTCTCTGAAGAATAATATGGCTAACGTTTCCATAATTAACAAACATTTGCGATAACCAAACATAAGTAAATCCAGTTTCATTAAAAATATTTTCTACAAAATTAAACCATTTATATACATGTGGTCCATAAACATAATCAGATAAAAGGGCATTGTATATTCTGAAGGATAGCTTATTTTTGTTATCACTATTTAACATCCTACACCAATAGTTAATCATTCTACTTTTCACATAAACAACAAGTGGGAATCTTCCAAGCTCACCATAACTCATATAAAGTAATGTGCTACCTTATACACCAAAAATACGTCGCAAAAATTGTATATGTACACTTTCAATAAGAGAACAATTTTTAAAACCCCATATCTCACAACCATAAAGTAAACTAGTTAAAACAGTCTGGTCGAAAAGTTTAAGCTGACAGTCAATTAGTAAGCTGAGGTTACTTATTCGAGATTTAAAACAAAGTAAAAACATAACTTTATTGGCTTGTTCTTTAATACATTTCTGTGTTAAGTGAATATGTACAGTTCTTTGAAAAATACAATCTATCAGGAATTATTCCTTTATGAAAAATCTTATTAAACATAGTAACATAAAGACGTAGTAATATATCAACAGTAGTTTTATGACATTGTGTCATTGATAATTTCGTCCTCAACAGATGCTTTACCATTTTCCAAACAGTGTGTATGATGCAGGGAAGGTTATGTAGAGTGCATTCTGGGTATGTTCGTAAGCGATGCATTCTGTGTATATTGGCTAGCGATAGTTTGTATGTATGTCAGATGGGAACCGGTGCAGCGCAGATCTTTCAGGTATCCTGATGGTAAACAATATATGGTGGGAATAGGTGATGGAAACCGATACGATGTTTGTATGTCACATGGCAACCGGGTACATTGGATAAAATTGTACAGATGAAAGTTTTATCGTCGAGAAACAAAAACAACAACCAAGATTTCTTCATGACAAGCCCTGCGTGAACTGTGTGTGAATAAGTGATTAGCTTAGTACACGACAAAGCGATGACGTCCGTCCTTTAGACCATGACTTTAAAGCATTAGTTGTGTTCCTCACACACACACATACGTATACACCATATTAATTATACATGACTACATACTGCGTTTGTTAGTTTAACAAACTACTTGTTGTTTACTTCGTTGTTTATTTTGATGTCGTAGTTAAGCCATCGTACATAAGGCTGGTAGGTATAGGGTTCGCAGTTCGGTATCGGCTCTCGCCCAGAGCGAGTGTCAACGACTCAATGGGTAGGTGTAAGACCACTACACCCTCTTCTCTCTCACTGACCACTAACAAATATCCTGGGAAGACAGCCCAGATAGCTGAGGTGTGTGTGTGTGTGTGTGTGTGTGTGTGTGTGTGCGCGCGTGTGTGTGTGTGTGTGCGCGCGCGCTCAGGACGGCGTGCTTGAACCTTGATGGGATCTAAGCACAAAAGTAAGTTAAAATTACATTAGTGTTGTTCTCTTATAGTAGTGTCGGAAATAGTATGAAACTGATTTTCGTCGATTTTGTCTTTCATATTAAACTGACACGTACATATTTTGTAAATATCTATTTAATGATACTCTGCCTAATTTAGCATTTACTTGTTTGGGTTTTCATTGATGTACAAGGTGGTGTTTACTCTTGGAATTAAAAGAAAGATGTCAGTAAACAGGTGATTTGTGCTCTTTGTTGGAACAGACTATAAAAAGAAAAATGATCGACGTGTTAATTTCATTGCTGTTGCAGTATGTGAGGGACCATCTCTGATGACGGTTTATCCCTTTGCCTCTCCAATACAAAATATGTGTAGACATTTCTAAGTAACTTTTGAGCAAAACTGTCACGAACCATTCTGAGTGAGTGATCTATTATACCGGTATTAAAGGTGCTATGAACATGTACATGTATTAAAGGTGTTATCTCCAGGTTGCATAATCACAGCTATTGCAATTTGTTAAAATTAAATTTTGCTTTAAAATTTAAAGACTACACCTTCTACTACATGCCCACAAATGATTCTAACAATATAATTTTATCTACTAGTAGAAAATACATTTGTATTGGAGAATCTTTATCACAAACAGATGTTTACATATAACTATGATATAGCACCTTTATGTGGTGGCAAGATTGTGTAAATTTCTAATGTACTTATATTGAATTTATATTCACTAAATATGCTGATCATAATCAATACTTTATGATGCAATTCAAAATACTCAGTGAACTTTCACTTTTAAATTAAAGGTTTGTTTAAGGGTTAATGAAATTGACACCTGTCGATCAACATTTGTTATAGTCTATTCCAATACAGTACACAAATCACCTGTCTACTAATTAGGTAGAGTATCATTAAAAAAGATATTTACAAAATATTAACTTGTCAGTTTAATATGAAAGACATAATCGACGAAAATCAGTTGTATTCTATTTCCGACACTACTTTAGTAAAACAATTCATTCTGGTAGCCTCCATCGTTCAAAATCATATTCACTGTAAGAAAATGGTTATCTTCGTCCACAAACAAACCAAAAAACCCACCCTATATTTAAAACACACCAAATCAACAAAAACCTTAAAATATGATGTATAACATCAATAACATCCTACATCAGTAAAGTATGCAGTGTTGTTTATGTGCAGAGAATGTGAACACATTCGGGCAGCATCATCCTTTAAACTCAATATTTCTCTAAAACTGAAAAATGTGACTTTGATCGTTTTTCCCGTGGAATCTTCAAATGTATTATAGCTTTTTAATGACTAAATATATATGTGAATATTTAGTATTTAAAACGAACATTGCTTTACAATTTCATTGTCTGAATATGTCATGTGTTTTTGATTCTGCAAAATGTTTTGAATTTAATATAGTATACATATGTCTAGTGACTTTCAAGGGCAAGATCTTGTAGACGCAATTGCCATCCAGTAAAAATACCCTAGATGTCCCCTTTCAGTCAGTATGACCTTCACAGCGTACTGGCAGAAATATCTCATTCAATTTCGAATGCTCTCAGATAATTAAGCGGAAACAAAAATGATTGAAAAAATAATTTGATTATTTGATTATTTCTTTATTAAATGTTTATTTATTTATGTATTTATATATATATATTTTTTTTAGATTATCCGTCTCCTCCAGTTGTTACAAACGCCACGGCTAACTTCACGACAAGCCACGAGACGACCAAAGTCGGAAGTCGTCTGTCGTATACGTGTGACGTGAACTTCCACCCAGTGGGTAACAGAACCTGTCTCCCAGACGGAACGTGGTCCAACTTCACATGTGAACCGGGTTAGTTTGCTCGTCATCATACTTCCTGCATACACTAACACAAACGTGGTGGGACGTAGCCCGGTGGTAAAGCGCTCGCTTGATGCGCGTCGGTCTGGGATCGATCCCCGTCGGTGGGTCCAATAGGCTAGTTCATCTCAGTACATATGCTAATTAGATACATAATGCATTTTGATTTTATCCGTATGTCTGAAATAAAGATGTGATGCACACCATACCTTTTACAATATATGTTTCGAAAATATTAGTTCCTATGTGCCTATTTGTCCCTTTAATATATTATTATAGTAGTTAATGCTTACATGTTTTGTCGCAGACCCTGTGTGCCCCGCGTTCTGCGACACAACACGCAACAAGTGCATTACAAAGAGACAAAGTCGTGGACTGATGCCCTAGCAACGTGCCCCAACAATGGATCTTTGGTGGACATAAAAACCAAACAAGACTTGATTTTTATAAACAAAACAGTGCGGTAAGTATATAAGGGTTATCTCTATAACAGGGGCGTATGCTGGTGTGTTTAGTGGGTTTTATTCAGCCTCCTCTTTAACGCTACACCTATTTTTATCAGTGTAATATTATGCTATTCATATTGATGTCTAGAGGAAAAGGTTTCTTTGCTTTGTTTAACGACACCACTACAGCACATTGATTAATTAATCATCGGCTATTGGATGTCAAACATTTGGTAATTCAGACTCGTAGTCATCGGAGGAAACCCGCGACATTTTTCCTACTGCAGGAAGGATCTTTTATATGCACTTTCCCACTTACATGAGAGCACATACCACTGACTTTGATCAGTCGTGGTGCATTGGTTGGAACGAGAAAAAAACAATCAGTTGAATGGATCCACTGAGGTGGTTTGATTCTGCGTCGCACGCACCCCATGCGAGCACTCAACCGACTGAGCTAAATGCTGCCCCAAGAATGTAACAGTTAACTCTATATATACTTGGGTCGTAGGCTGGTGGGTTCGAACGAGTCTCCACGCTGAGGATAACCCATTGTTTTAATAGAGTGATATTATACTCTTTGTCAGTTACCCAACCCCCAATGTCAGATCACGTTACGCCACTTCATAACACCTACAGAAGCACATCTACATCAGGTCTTCAAGTGTGTTTGTGTGTGTCTGCGAGGGGGTGGGGGCAGGGGGTCCGTTTCCGGACCTCCATGACATCTGTGAAATCCACTCTTACAATCGCTGATGAAATATGTTGATTCATAAATCATCGGCAATTGGATGTTAAATATTTGTTAATAGTCTTAGAGAGGAAAGCCGCTACATTTGTGTTTTACATTACTAGCAAGGGACCTTTTTTTGCACCGCCCCACAGGCAACATAGCACATACCATGGTATAATGGTAAAATGTAGCGGGTTTCCTCTCTAAGACTATATGTGAAAATTACCATATGTTTGACATTTAGTAGCCGATGATTAATAAATCACTGTGCTTTAGTGGTGTCGTTAAACAAAACGAAGTTTAACTTTTACTCTCAAACAGTCATGGGTCATAAAGAGAGAGAGAGAGAGAGAGAGTGAGAGAGAGAGAGAGAGAGAGAGAGAGAGAGAGAGAGAGAGAGAGAGAGAGAGAGAGAGAGAGAGAGAGAGAGAGAGAGGGAGGGAGAGAGAGGGAGGGAGAGATTAGATTAGATTAGATGTTTAACGACATCCCAGCACAAAAATACATCGGTTTGTAGATGTCAAACTATGGTAAATCCAAGTTGATCCATTATCCGATAGGAATTGTCCCATGGCAACCAATGTCCTATCAAATCTGAACGACAAAACCGTAATACATGGCCATGGTAGTTTCTCTGCACAATGCAGAGTCGAATGGGCATTTCTCAGAATAGTGGTTGATGAATCTCTATCTCTATCTCTGCCTCGTCTATAGACAGCCACACCCGAGGAGATCCATTATTGGATATTCCATCCCTCTTGCACCGCCAAAAAGAGGAACGTCGCTCCCAGACTAACTTAGTAACTCAAAACTAGCAACAGACAGAGCTGTGATGGCATGCACTCATGAACCACTGTCATAACGGAGATGGTACAAGCGCATAAGTTCACTCAACCGATCATGGGTGTTCCATCGACTGGTTCCACTCATACAGCTAGAACCCACAACCAGGACCCGAACGCCCGTGGCCTAGGTGGTCGTAATCTCCTGATCAAAGCAATTTTTTTTTTTTTTACAATAAATGTTCCGGGGGAGGATAACGATCCCTCTTTTAAAAACATCTCCCACCACAGTCTATCGGCTATTGGATGTCAAACATTTGGTAATTTTTACATATAGTCTTAGACAGGGAACCCGCAATATTTCTGTATTAGGAGCAAGGGATCTTTTATATCACAGATACAGAGAGAATAACACATACAACGATCTTTGATATACCAGTCGTGGTGCTCTGGCCCAAACGAGAAATAGTCCAATGGGCCCACCGACAGGCATCGATCCTAGACCGACCGCGCATTATTCGAACGCTTTACCACTGTGTTACGTCCCGCCCCATGATGAATATATCATATAATATCTTACACTTTCAGTGCAATCAGTGTATGAGATATTTTTCAGATCACATACTTCAAGAATTTGAAAACTTTGCAAAATCGAGGTCACGGCACTAGGTTTATTGATATTAAAGCACACGTACTAGGGTGACACTCCATAATTGACGTATACATTCATAGTCATCAAACCGGCCTCGGTGGCGTCGTGGCAGGCCATCGGTATACAGGCTGGTAGGTACTGGGTTCGGATCCCAGTCGAGGCATGGGATTTGTAATCCAGATACCGACTCCAAACCCTGAGTGAGTGCTCCGCAAGGCTCAATGGGTAGGTGTAAACCACTTGCACCGACCAGTGATCCATAACTGGTTCAACAAAGGCCATGGTGCTATCCTGCCTGTGGGAAGCGCAAATAAAAGATCCTTTGCTGCTTGTCGTAAAAGAGTAGCCTATGTGCGACAGCGGGTTTCCTCTAAAATAATCTGTGTGGTCTTCAACCATATGTCTGACGCCATATAACCGTAAATAAAATGTGTTGAGTGCGTCGTTAAATAAAACACTTCTTTCTTTCTTTCATAGTCATCAAATAAAAAAACATGTCAATAGCAATTGTACACTGAAAGTTGTCCAGCGTTCAGAAAACAACAAACGTTAAGCACTAGTTTATTTTGATGTGTGGACGTCCAAACTGACGTCATTCGAGTTTGACGTTACTTCCATTCAAAAACACACTGCCTAATATTCTTACGTCATTTGAATATCGAGGGCTTAATGCAGAGAGTTGTTCAGTGCAGTTTTATTAGTTTTGAGATAATCAAGGTTTAAGGTTTGACCAAGTGTAAAACGTTACGTTATTATTTGTTTTAAAATAAACTGACATCAACAAGTAGCATAGCTCTTTAGCTTTAAGTGTTTACAAATTGAACTCTGTGAACTTTGCGATTTTTACCATATAAGGATTTTAGCACTTAGCACCTTTTTGCACAAATGATTTTCATCTAATCGCAAGTGCAGAAATGGGCTATTTACCACTTGGAACCTTACTGCATACTCTAATTATGTGTTGTTATGTCACGTGCCATTTTGTTACATACTTATTTGATACACCACACTTAAGGGTAAAAATATTTATTATTACATAACAAAAGTCTAAATACTTTCAACGAAAAATTAACCTCTTAAATGTTATGAATCCCTAATTCAGCTCAGCTTTATTCTTACATACAACACAACACATAAATGATTATCAATGTTATGAAATACTGTAATAGTCTACAAGCACATGGAATCTGAATAAAACATTCTTATCTAGTTTGCTTTTAAACAATTCAGATAATTAAATTGAATACATGACTAGTTTCCTTATATTGATATTATGGTTGAAGTAATTTGTAAATTTATGTCTGAATACAGCATTAAATGTCAATATACTTTGGTTTGCAAATGCAATGAAAATTGTGTACATTTTATAATTATAAGCAGTCCAGACTCTATCACCCAGGTGAGACTGCTATCCTATTCAGAATAATTTTCTGATTCATCAGTACCGGGGATGGGGATTCTATCTTTTGTAGATTTGGTACTTGGCTTGTCCATGTCGTATCCATGAAACTCTTCTGGGATTATGTTCTTCTTACATAATGGTAACAAGTCTTTCTTCTTCGCCACAGGAATTGGCAGTTTTGAATTGTAGCATTTCTGAAGCTCAATGCTGCTGTCTAATGGCCGAGCCTTGCTTCTTGTTGATGCCTGTATCTTTATTTGCAGGAAGTTGGCCTTATCAAAACTGTAATTAATAAAGACGCTTTTAGGTTCTTCGTGGTGAACATGTACCCAGACACGTTTCAGCCACTGAATTCTTTCTCCAGATGTTACAACTTTGAAATTGGGACAAAACATCTTTACAAATGTTTTGAAGTCCAGCACGTCTCCAAATTTCAGTGGGACGATGATATGTGGATTTCTTTTTCTGGTCATTGCCACTACCGTGTGCCACTGAGAGAGTGAAAAAAACGGGCGCATGTTCAATTGTTGAATGGATTGAATCACATTGCATTTGTGAGTGGCCAGATTGGAGGAATTTGTGATTCAACCTTCTTAACGTTTTGTTCTTCATCATACAGCACATAAGTGAGGAAGCAACGTACTAATTCCGATTATGTTTCTCTGTGTTTTAAGGCAGCACACACAGAAAATGTATTTTTCAAAAGACTCGTGGCTACCTCTGAGGTCTGAGATTTGGTTGTTTTGTAATAGTACCATTATGTGGATTATTAATCTGTCGTTTGAGCTGTGCCAATGGAATATTTTCATCTTCATCCATAGAGGAATTATTCTTTACATCTAATGTGTCACTGCTAGGTGAACGGTTTTTGGTAATATGCCTTTCATCGTCTGATTCATTTAGTGCTGTGTATTTTTCGTCTTGCTGTACAAATGATCCTGTAATGGGATGCATGTCTCTGTTTTCATTGTCATTTTCCAACATTTCTTCAGTGGCTTGCAAAAGGGTTGCATTGTCCAAAAGCTGTATTTTAGGATCTGGTGTTAGCTTCGCTGTTTTGACTACTGTTTCCACGACGTCATCATTGTTTTCGTTAGCTTGAACCAGTGCATAGTAATCGTCATCACTCCATTCATCTTCATTTGCCTGTGTGGACAAAAGTAATTCATAATTAGCATCTATATTGAAATTATAATTATATATAATTATGAACTAACATCTTTAATTTTGAACATTTTATAATTATATACTCTTCAAAAGAAGAAACGCAAAACCACATTGTCGTAACATTTGGAGAATTGATTTAATTATTGAATGGTGAGTCCGATAATTACCAAATGTTGCAGGATTGTTCACAATTCACTCTAGTCCATTGTGAGTAAGTGATAGGATACACCACCAAGGTCAAGGTCATCTGGAGTCAATACCGGGTGTGGCCTCCACGTGTGTTGACAACTGCCTGGCACCGCCTGCCCATTGAAGCAACCAGAGTACGGATGACGTCCCGGGGGATGGTGGCCCACTCGGCCTGCAAGGCTGCTGCCAGCTCGGGCAGGGTCTGGGGCTGTGGTTGTCGCTGTCGGAGGCGTCGGTCCAACTCGTCCCATAGATGCTCAATTGGGTTCAAATCCGGTGATATCGATGGCCAAGGAAGGACATTAATGTTGTTGTTCTGTAGGAAAGCCGTTGTGAGACGTGCTGTGTGAGGCCTGGCGTTGTCATGTTGGAAGACTGCGTTGGCGTTGGCCATAACTGGAACGATGTGTGGCCGGAGGATCTGGTCAATGTAGCCCTGTGCATTCAGGTTGCCCTGCACGTGGACCAGGTCAGTTCTGCCAGTGTGTGAGATGGCTGCCCACACCATGACACTACCCCCGCCGAATCTGTCCACTTCCTGCACGCAGTTTGCCGCATAACGTTCACCACGACGCCTATACACGCGACATCTTCCATCATGACGTCGGAGCAGAAATCGGGACTCGTCACTGAACCACACCTGTCTCCATCGCAGTTGAGGCCATTGTCGATGAATCTGGCACCACTGCAGTCGGAGTCGACGGTGTTGTGGTGTTAAGATGACACCTCGAACTGGACGTCTGGCACGAATTCCTACCTCACGTAGGCGGTTCCGTACGGTCTGGTCGGATATCCTGCGCAAACCTGGTATTGCTGCGGCTGTGGAGGTGGCAGTAGTCAATCGTTCCCGAAGGTGGCGTACCCGGATGTAGCGGAGGTCACGTGTTGATCCATGTTGCTGGTAACGGTCCCACAGTCTGGAGATGGTGCTTGGGGACACATGGAATGCCCTGGCAACAGCCGTTCTGGATTCGCCTGCGTCTAGTCGGCCGATGGCATTGTTTCTCTGCGGTTCACTGAGACGTGGCATGTCCTGGATTGTCAACTGTCGGCCAGATACAGAGGCCAGGCAAGCGAACACCCTGCACTTTTATACTGTCGGTGTTCATGTTGCACGTGCAGACAACGCACGTGCAGTGGTGACATGGTTTGCACGTGGCTGCGTTTTTGCGAATATTCACATTTTGGAACTTTATTGTACAGTAGCTGCGTTTTATCGAATGTAACCGTGGGAATGTGTTTAGGGACATGCAATGACCTTATATTCACAAAGCATGAACCGGTAGGAAACATAAAATCGGAGTTATAACCCATTTGTACCCTTTTGCGTTTCTTTTTTTGAAGAGTATATTATTTATCTTTACGTTTATTTTTCACAAGTCAATGGCTAATACGTATCTCACTTTCATTTCAAATTAAGTAAGACTAGCGATAATATAGTTTTATGCATTCATAACGACAATACATTGCAAATTAAAAAACAATATACAAAGAAAAAAACCCCAAAAAGAACAACCCCCCCCCCCCCCCCCCCCCACGAAACAAAACAAAACAAATTATTATGGAATGTATTTCTATAATGTCAACTTATCTTCAGATTAGCCATGTACAATTCACAGTCAAAAGACAAAATTCTAGCCAATACAAAAATAACCGTCTGGAATAAGAGCATACAAATGGGTCAACAATAGATAGTAATATTTTCTCAAAGGTCACATTCCAGAGATGTTTCAAAGGAAACGTTTACCATACTCAATTATACTAATGTTAACTTATCTATTTGACCTACTTCCTGGAGACAGTAAGGCTTTTTCTGACACAAGTGGCACTGCGTTGCTCTTATAAAACGTGAACATTGTATAAAGTGATCTGTACAGAAAGGTGACAAGTACCACTTAGAACCTTTCTACACAATTTAACAGATACTTGGCACCTTCTTGCACTAACTATTTTGTTGATATGTTCTTAGCACCTTTTGACTTAAACCAATTATTCATTACCTAATTAAGATACAAGCGTTAGTCTTTGTCACAATATGAACAACATAATTTGGAATAATGTGACACTCAATCATCAAAAACATCAAAAACTGCACTTAGCACATTTCTGCATTAACCCGTCGAATATATTATCTAGTAATGACGGACCATTTACGAAAAGACGTTGTATTAAGCTTGATATTATATGATAAAGAGATTATTACCCTCGTGTGTTTTCGTATCGTCAATATCATATATTAGGAATGCAACAAAATATATATATATATATTATGCTCGACAGAGGCTCGCATAATACAATTTGTATTCCTAATACCCCGGTATATGATATTGACGATACCGAAAAACACTCCCGTAATAACCTCTGTTTATATTATTATTATTATTATTATTATTACTATTGTCATCATTATTCAGTGGTGGGAAGTTCTGGACCGGCCTCAGTGATCTAGATAACGATGGTGTGTGGACGTGGACTGACGGGACTAACATCACGTATGACAACTGGTCCGTGGACTCGCCTGTCACTGGGAAGCGCTGTGTGACGTTGGATGCAACTGGTCGGTATGAGACAATCAACTGTGACGAGAAACTCATGTATATATGCCGAGTTTACCCTGGTAAGTACTCATAACTCTATGGACTTACCGGTCTTTGTTTCGCCCATCCTTCAAACACTGTAGGTACTGGGTTCACAGCTCGGTACCGGCTCCCACCAAGTGCGAGTTTTAACGACTCAATGTGTTAACAACTAACAATAACTCACTGTCCTGGACAGACAGCCCAGATAGCCGAGGTGTGTGCCCAGGACAGCGTGCTTAAACGTTAATTGGATATAAGCACGGAAATAAGTTGAAATAAATAATATTTTATTATTTTCTTTTGTACATAGTCTGATACTCTTTATTTTTGGCAGTCCGTCTAAATTGCTCCAATCACATTTGAACAATTTATTTTTATATTTACCGATATATTTGTTTCACTGGGGTGTCGTTAAACATCAACTTTATTCCAAATTCCGCTTAACTGAAACTTGCCCCAGGTGGGTATTTAATTTGTTGAGGGGGTTGTTTTTTGCATATATAGGGGTCGTTTCTTGCATATATAGGGGGTCGTTTCTTGCATATATAGGGGGTCGTTTCTTGGATATGTAGGGGGTTGTTTCTTGCATATGTAGGGGGTTGTTTCTTGCATATATATTATATGTTGGATCCCATAATCTGTATACGTGAACAATGCTTATTTTACAATGCTAAGAAATACAATACATTCTTTATTGCAACAATTGTATGCTTACACTGGTTAAGGGGACGTATTCCCATTTAATAACAGAAAGTGAAATCAAGCATAATAATGAACTAGTTATAACAACAGTACACAGCAGAGATTTAATATACATATCTGTATCAATATGCCACACATACATAAGTATACATACACGTGTACATACAAGTATACATACAAGTATAAACACACACACACACACACACACACACACACACACTTACATTCATGCACACGTGCGCGCACACAAACACATACACACACAGACAGGCGCACAAAAGCACATACACACACATAAACAGACAAATGGACAGACGCACACATACGCACAAGACACACACGATATAATAACAATATAGTAATGATCTGCCAAACACCTTTATGTAAGTGACGTTAAATAGGCAAACTATTTCCCGTCTCACAGTTTCCTCATATTTCTTCTGTTTTTGTTTTTACAGAAATGACCACAATGCATTTTTGTTTTCTTTTACAGATTGCCCTGCCCCGCCGCCTGTGGCCAACGCCGTCCCCGCATACACCTTTCAGCCCAACATCACCGTAGGTGTCGTGCTGCCATACACGTGTAACATCTCCTACAAGCCCGACGGCGAGATGCGATGTCTGGCAGGAGGGTACTGGTCCAACTTCACATGTTCAGGTATAGCGAAAACTGACAGCTCCATCAAAGAAAGAAATGTTTTATTTAACGACACACACAACACATTTTATTTACGGTTATATAGCGTCAGATATATGGTTAAGCACCACACTTCATGGGCTACCTTTTGTCGATTAGCAGCAATGGTTATTTTATATGCACCACCCCACAGACAGGGTAGTGCACACCACGGTATTTGATATACCAGTCGAGCTGCACTAGCTGCACTAGCTGGACCGAGAAATAGACCAATGGGCCCACCGACGGCGATCGATCCCAGACCGACCGCACATCAAGCGAGCGATTCCCCACTGGGCTAAGTCCCGTTCTGAGTTCCATCAAATACAATACGGGCTGAGACGTAGGCCAGTGGCAAAGCGCTAACCTGATGTCCAGCCCGGATTTATCACATCACAGTTGACTATCACCGTTCACCATTATCATCATCGTCATCATTCACAAATCACTATCGCCATTATCTTCCGCCAGTTACCAACATCGTAGTCACCAATGACCATCCACCATCATCACCGATCACCATCATCGCCGTCATCGTTTTGACCATTCATTGATCACCAACGCCTCCATGATTATGCATTGGTCATCACCGTAAAAAAACCCCATAAAAACAAAAGTTAAAATCTGTTTTATTTAACGACACCACTAGAGCAAATGGCTTTATTAATCAGCGGCTATTTGGTGTCAAACACTTGGTAGTTATGACTTGTAGAATTAGATAGGGAACCCGCTACAATTTTCCCATTAGTAACAAGGAATATTTTATATGTACTGTCCCATAGACAAGATAGCACATACCACGGCATTTGATATACCGCGAATCAGGTAGTACGGTAGTGATCCTATTAGTCATTAGTTATTTAATGTGTTATATTTGTAGGTGGATGCCCTTTCGAAGATGGATACGAGCTGCTTGACAATCCGAAATTGTGCGTTAAGGTTTTCGGGGACAAGAAACCAATAGAAGAAGCACGTAAGATTTGCCAAGATTCGGGAGCCATGTTGATCGTTTCAGACACGGATGAGAAAAATACGGCTGTCAGTGAATATGTCAGGAAAAAATTAGGTAAGTTTAGTTATCTCGAGGGAGTCAAATCACCAGTTATACTAAACACATTTCATTAAGGGTCAGTATACATGTATATGTTGAAATTGGCTGACGATAATACAGCTTCTTCCGTTATAAGGTGTTGACCTGTTGTTAAACCGTTTCTAAAAAAAATTCATGAATTGCCACATTCAAGCAATCAATTAATCAACGATTTGATTCGTGCTTGCATCCATTGAAGGTGAAAGCATGACTGTCTTGGGCACATTCTCCGATATTCCCCGGTAGACGTGTCCAATACAGGTTTTCCACATTATTAAGAAATCACACTATATATCCACGTGGTGTTGCTATACAGCGTATTAATAATTAAATGGAAATATAGTGATACTACTACTACTACTACTACTACTACTACTACTACTACTAATAATATTATAATAATAATAATAATGATTATAATGATAATGATTATAATGATAATGATAATAAATAATAAATAATAAATAATAATATTATTAATAATAATGATATTAATAATATTAATAACAACAACAACAACAATAACAACAATAATGCATATGAAAGCAAGGCCCTAAACGTTTACAAAGCAGCATGCATTATATATCCCTAGTCATTCATATTTTTACTCAGTAAACGATGTAACATTTGTTTTATACTTCAAGTCTCTTACTTTTAGATTTAAAATAATTTAAGTTTTTGAAATTTCTATTATTATTTGAGTTCTCTTTCCAGCACTGCTGTTTTTAAAACTAAAATGATTTAAATGTGATACTAAATGATTGTTACAGTTCACCAATACGGTGACAATCAATATTATAGATTATTGTATTTTATATTGTCTCTGTTCGTGGTGGGGATGTGGTTGTAGTTATTTATGGGTTTTTTGTTGTTGTTGTTGTTTAGTTTTTTTCTCTGGTTAAAATATATTCATGTTAGCTGAAGTTAAAGTCTGTTTTGTTTAACGACACCACTAGAGCACATTGATTTATTAATCATCGGCTATTAATCAACATTTTGTAATTTTGACATATAGCCTCAGAGAGGAAACCCACTATATTGTTCCATTATTAGCAAGGGATCTTTTATATGCACCATCCCACAGATATGATAACACATACCATTAGTGATGCACTGGTTGGAACGAGAAGTAGGCCAATGTGCCCACCGACGGGGATCGATCCCATACCGACCACATATCGAGCGAGCATTTTACCACTGGGCTACATCCCGTCAACTATATATTGTTTCTTTCTCTCTCTTTTTCCTGTTACTGTTTACAATATTATTGGCTTAATATTATCAGGAAGACTGTTCTTCAATTTTTTAATAATATTTTTCAGGGCCAGCCAACTATTTCATCGGTTTGACGGACGAACGGAGTGAGGGCACGTATACCTGGGAGAACGGAAACATCGTTACTTACTCAAACTGGGCTTTTTCGCAGCCTGACAATAAGGAAAACCGAGACTGCGTACTAGCTACACCATATTGGATTACTACTATTTGCAGCTATTCAAAAATATTCGTCTGTGAGAAACAAATCTGAACATTGCAGCCACATGTTCGACTAACCTCTGTCTTAAGGATTTTTCAAAATCACCCAAAAGTTTGTTTTGTTTAACGACAACACTAGAACGCATTGATTAATTAATCATCGGCTATTGGATGTCATATATTTGGTAATTCTGACACGTAGTCATTCATCAGCGGAGACGGGGTTTTTTCTAATGCAGCAAAGGATCTTTTATATACATTTTCCTACAGACAGGGAAGCACATACCACGGTCTTTGACCAGTTGTGTTGAATGGGTTGGAACGAGAGAACAACTAATCAAATGAATGGATCCACCGAGATGGTTCGATCCTGCGACACAAACACCTGAAATGAGCTCTCAACCGACTGAGCTACTGTTTGACATCCAACAGCCGATGATTAATAAAGCAATGTGATCCAGTGGTGTCGTTAAACAAAGCAAACGCTTTTCGTAATTTTGAAAAATAATTAAGTTTTTGTTTGTTTTATTCCAATGTTATTTATGTATTTGTTTATATTTGCTATATATTTATTTAGTTGCTTACTTGTTTACTGTTTTATCTGTTTGCTTAAATATAATTCATTGGTAATACATACTGTACTGTACATAAAACGCACCACCCAATTATCAGATTTATTGTTAATGTGTGAAAGCATGTATAACCACTAACAACTAACCCACTATCCTGGACAGACAGCCCACCAGATAGGTGATGTGTGTTTGTGTGTGTGTGTGTGTGTGTGTGTGTGTGTGTGTGTGTGTTTTGTGTCTGCCTGTCTGTGTGTGTGTCTGTCTGTCTGTCTGTATGTGTGTGTGTGTGTCCAGGACAGCGTACTTGAACCTTAATTGGATATAAGTGCGAAAATAAGTTGAAATAAAATGCAATAATGCCTACCAGAATACATAGAAGCTAGTTCATGGGCTGTTTGCCTTTTCGAATACGAGTTTTATGTCAACGAATAATGTGTGAAAACCATAGTTTCATGAACTGCGAAGCAATGAGTTCAAATATTGTTTTCCCACATCACGAGTTGACATAAAAATCGTATTCGAAAAAACACAATCGAATGGTCTATTTATTATATACATATTTCGTAATCTTTTTATTCGCTTTTTGTTAATGTATTTCGCTTATCCTTTCGAAAACACGTAACACCATTTTTTCTTCCGATGGAACTTTTCCATAGACTTTTAAAAATATATTTTAAAACAAATTAACTTTATTTAATTATTAAATTAACATTTATTTAATAATACTGCTGTGCAAACATACCTGACAAAGCGATCCTCCAAAACCCACAAAAACAAAACGAACCGAACGCCGTTTAAATTTTAATTTACACTCAATGATAGAATATTGTGTCATCATTATTTAGTTTCGTATTGAATTCGTTTTAGATATTTTATCGTAATTGCACGTCATATCACTTTTTTTATAGCTACATTTGTTTAAAGTGCATTTTTGTTATTTTTCAAATACGATCAGATGCACTGGTAATCATCAAACTTAAATTCGAAAAAAACGACACTAAGGGAGATAATTTATCATGAACTTTTACAGAAAAGTAAATTTGATTTCTCTATTTTCGCTCGAACTAAAATACAGTGAAAATATGACTTTTCACCGGATATGACTTTTATGTAGATCTATATGTTCCATTGCTGTGTATATAACAAATCCACTTATACAAACTCAGTTGGTTGTATTATATTTTATGGTTTCTGTAGATCTATATATTTCATCAACTTATACAAACTCAGCTGATTGTATTAGATTTTATGGTTTCTGTAGATCTATATATTTCATCCACTGATACAAACTCAGTTGGTTGTATTATATTTTATGGTTTCTGTAGATCTATATATTTCATCCACTGATACAAACTCGGTTGCTTGTATTATATTGTATGGTTTCTGTAGATCTATATATTTCATCCACTTATACAAACTCAGCTGATTGTATTAGATTTTATGGTTTCTGTAGATCTATATATTTCATCCACTGATACAAACTCGGTTGCTTGTATTATATTGTATGGTTTCTGTAGATCTATATATTTCACCCACTGATACAAACTCGGTTGCTTGTATTATATTGTATGGTTTCTGTAGATCTATATATTTCATCAACTGATACAAACTCGGTTGCTTGTATTATATTGTATGGTTTCTGTAGATCTATATATTTCATCCACTGATACAAACTCGGTTGCTTGTATGATATTGTACGGTTTCTGTAGATCTATATATTTCATCCACTTATACAAACTCAGCTGATTGTATTAGATTTTATGCTTTCTGTAGATCTATATATTTCATCCACTTATACAAACTCGGTTGCTTGTATTATATTGTATGTTTTCTGTAGATCTATATATTTCATCCACTTATACAAACTCAGCTGATTGTATTATATTTTACGGTTTCTGTAGATCTATATATTTCATCCACTTATACAAACTCGGTTGCTTGTATTATATTGTATGTTTTCTGTAGATCTATATATTTCATCCACTGATACAAACTCGGTTGCTTGTATGATATTGTATGTTTTCTGTAGATCTATATATTTCATCCACTTATACAAACTCAGCTGATTGTATTATATTTTATGGTTTCTGTAGATCTATATATTTCATCCACTGATACAAACTCGGTTGCTTGTATGATATTGTATGGTTTCTGTAGATCTATATATTTCATCCACTGATACAAACTCAGCTGATTGTATTACATTTTACGGTTTCTGTAGATCTATATATTTCATCCACTGATACAAACTCAGCTGATTGTATTACATTTTACGGTTTCTGTAAATCTATATATTTCATCCACTGATACAAACTCGGTTGCTTGTATGATATTTTATGGTTTCTGTAGATCTATATATTTCATCCACTTATACAAACTCAGTTGTATTATATTTTACGGTTTCTGTAAATCTATATATTTCATCCACTTATACAAACTCAGTTGCTTGTATTATATTTTCCTCTCATATTCTTTGTTACACCTACACACTTGACTGGTACCTGTTCTTTGAAGTTCAGTATACTACTAACACTTGTTTTTCTTTTCTCATATACGGATAACCGTAGAGTAATAACGTACAACCCAGGGAACATAAGCGTACGCGGCAGGGGATGGGGTGAGGAGTGGAAATGCCCCTCACCCTCTAGTGTTGGATCAAAACCTCAAATTCTGGCAAAAATTATACAAGAATTCGGACAAAATATGCTAACCTGAGACCTTTTTGTCATGCATTTCCATCATTCTACCCTTACAATTAGTTGTAATCCATATATAACAACGAACATATGTAGTGATTTGTTTGCAACCCTATATAGCTGTTTGGCAGTAATGCAAATATGAATACACGCTATTATCCAGATTCGGGCATTTTCGTTTAATTCGAGTATAAGCCCTCCTGCCCTCCTACAAATATAGGAGCCCGTACTCCTATGACTGGTAAAAACATGCATGCGCGTGTGCAGGGATTTCTAGCAGGGGTTCTAGATCGTGGCAAGCGAAGTTTATTTTGGGGTTGAGTCATGCACCTCTGGAAATTAATATGAAAACGAATTTCTAAGAGGAAGGAGGGGATTCCACCCTCGATACTAAGTCTAAGATTTAGTTTTCAGATATAACCCGCTGCACTTGTTCCTAATGCAGCAATGGATATTTTACATTCACTTTCCCACAGACAGGAAAGCACATACCACGGCCTTTGATCAGTTGTGGTGCACAGGTTGGAATGAGCATTTTTTTTTAGTTGAACGAATTCACTGAGGTGCACTTCAGGCGAGCGCTCAAATGACTGAGCTAAATCCCACTTCCACGTGGATAATAAAGAGATTAACACAGTCGCTCGTATAGCAACCTCTCTTTGTCCTGCAATCACTATTATGTATTGTCAATGGATGGATACTTTTCTATAGTTTCGGTCACTAATATAGCTGGAAGTCAGCCAACGAATGTTGTATTGTTCAAAGTTTCTTATTTTTTCATTTCCATTTGGTGGGGTTTAAAACAGTTTTAAAATCCATTTTATTTTTTAAATAAGAAATAAATGTTTTCAGTTAAGAACTATTTTGCTTTCATGTATAGATGTTGTAGGTGACAAGACATTCAACACGTGTGGATACATTATTCAAGTTGTGAAATAAATAGGTTCATTTCATTTTTTGAGTTTTTTGTTGTTACTTTTTTTGTTGTTGTTTGTTTGTTTTTTTGGGGGGTTTTCAGGATAAATGAAATATAACTGGTTACTGCCTTAAAACATCGACTTTATCCTGCTTAGGTCGAATTCGCTATTCTTATTGTTGCAGGATAAAGCCGTTATCTTAAGCCAGTAACCAGTTATTCTCAGTGAGTCGTTAAAACATGCTCTGAGTGGGAGTCGGTACGAGGGTACGAACCCAGGACCTACTAGCCCTACGTCTGATTTGACAACCATAATACAGTATCACTGAAGCCAGCCTCAATCAGTTTCAGATTGACTTCAATAAGTCACAAATCAAATCGATTTCGGTTCTTGGTAATTTAATTCGATGATGTTTCTTTGATGTCCGAGTTGTCACTGTGGAACTGTTTACCTAACGCCAAGGTCATGCTGTCAGCTTCCACGACGAAGTTGGCCAACTCGACGGGTCCGCTCACATTAACAACTAATGGGTTATACGACGAGAATCGAGTTGGAAGAGCGCTCGGACTAGCAACTGGACAGTCGTAGAAGTCGTAAGAGCAGACAGTTGTCCACCGTTGTCGTCGCAGTTGGTAGTTTGTGTCTATGATAACGCTTTTAATCGATATCGACGTGATATTAAATATCGTACATGTTCTTTTCTTCTTTTTAACAACGGCTGTATAAGATACGCTATTTCAATGTAGAACCGAAAGAAGAAGTTTGTTTTGTTTAACGACACCACAAGAGCATATTGATAAATTAATCATCGACTACTGGATGTCAAACATATGATAATTCTCACTCGTAGTCATCAGGGGAAACCGAGGTGGTTCGATCCTGAGACGCAAGTACCTCAAGGGAGCACTCAGTCGACTGAACTAAATCCAGCCCTCTCACCCGAAGGATTCACATCTGAAGTGGAAAGAAAATTGTGAGCGTGTAGCAGTTGGTGCAGGACTCGACCTTAATGATGGTCCGCAGTGTTTTGGCTACCGACATCCTCTTCAGGCTATCAGCTTCCCAAAGTCCGCAGTCCGACGACCTACTGAATTTAGGTTTTCGTCCGTCATCTAAGAACACAGTCGCAGCACCGTGCTCTGGCGAAATGTGTAAACATTTGATAGATTCAAAGATGATTTTCCTAATACAACATAAAGCCTAGCGCGGTCCACCTTGCGATTACACGTTTCAGATCAGTCGGTAGAGCGCTCGCCTGAAGTGCTGTCATAATCGAACCCCCGTTGATTAACTCGCTCTCTGGCGAGTACGCGCGCGCGTGTGTGTGTGTGTTGTTTGTGTGTGTGTATATATATATATATATGTGTGTGTGTGTGTGTGTGTGTGTATGTGTGTCCGTGTGTGTGTATGTGTATGTATGTATGTGTTCGTTTGTGTGTGTGTGTTCGTGTGTGTGTGTGCGCGTGTGTGTGTGTGTATGTGTGTGTGCGTGCGTGTGTGTATGTGTGTGTGGGTGCGCGCGTGTGTGCGCGCATGTGTGTGCATGTATGTATGTGTGTATGCGTGTGTGTTCGTGTGTGTGTGTGTGTGTTCGTGTGTATGCGTGTGTGTTCGTGTGTGTGTGTGTGTGTGTGTGTTCGTGTGTATGTGTATGTATGTGTGTGTTCGTTTGTGTGTACGGTATGGTGCGGTATGCTGGTTTGGGTAAATTAGTGTTGTGTGGTTAGTGTCAAACAAGTATACGCAATGTCATAAACGTGTGCTAATAATTCGCCATGTGAATTGTTTCTGCTTTAAATAGTGTGTTCATTAATAATAATGATTAGTGTGCTAGTTTGTTTCACGACGTACACGGAAAAGTGTCTCTAGCCAGCTCGCGGTATAATTTGTCTTCAGATGTTCCGTTATATCAAAACCCTTCCATCACTGATAATAGTATACAGCAAGCGCGTGCGTGCGGTACAGCTAAAAATCGAAATACATTAGTTACAATGAGAGCGTCTAGACTCTCTCACATTATTGCTCTCTCTCTCTCTCTCTCTCTCTCTCTCTCTCTCTCTCTCTCTCTCTCTCTCTATCCGTCCGTCCGTCCGTCCGTCCGTCTCTCTCTCTCTCTCTCTCTCTCTCTCTCTCTCTCTCTCTCTCTCTCTCTCTCTCTCTCTCTCTCTCTCTCTCTCGCTCTATTTTCTTGACATATAACCAGTAAACAAGCAACCGAACATGGTTTTAAATGTAACATTTAGTGGTGTTAAATCCACGATAACCTACCTCGAAAATGAAATCAGAGTATGTTTATCTCCATTCTACCATGATTAAAACTAGTTTAATAGGCGGAGGGAATATGCGTGAATAGGCGGGATAGTTCCACTTTGTTTATGTGGATATGTTGAAATGCCAACCCCTGTTAACAGTATAAAAACATAATAAATAAATATATACAACTGGATTTATATGAAAAACTTCCTGAAGCGTACCGATGTCGAAGGTGCCCCTTTGTTCGGCTGACATGTTTGTAAATGCCGAGTTGTATTCATACGCGAGTAAAGCGGCCTACTTAAATATTAGTTGGTTATCCATGATTAATCACTTAGGATTTAAGGTAACTCGCCAATCAGAATCGAGTATTTTCCAAAGTCATGGTAGAATACAAGGTATAAAGATGTGAAATAATAATTTAATAAATTAAAGTCTGAACCGATGAGTTTGTTGTTTTTATCGTACACACTAAATAGTGTCTGCTTCACTTTGAAATTATAAAGGTCTGCAATCAGATTGTTAACGGTAAAAGCTACACTAGTAGAACGTGATATTGTTTGTCAATTTTATTCAACTGAGATCATCGCAGAATCAAACATGATTTAAACCCAAACATGTTAG
Source organism: Gigantopelta aegis (assembly GCF_016097555.1). Classification (NCBI taxonomy): domain Eukaryota; kingdom Metazoa; phylum Mollusca; class Gastropoda; order Neomphalida; family Peltospiridae; genus Gigantopelta; species Gigantopelta aegis. Next base: position 44,179,384 of record NC_054705.1, on the reverse strand, counting down.
TATGTGCTATTCAATAATCTAGTTGAACCACCCCCCCCAACCCCCCCACCCCCCCACACACACACTAAATACTGGAAAGATGAATTCATCGATTTTGTCGATAACCCTTAAAATACTATTAACTATTTCTCTTTGATTTATTAATCATCGGCTATTCAAACATTTGGTAATTAATTTACATGTAGTCTTAGAGAGGAAACACGCTACAGTTCTCCATTTGTAGCAAAGTTGTTTTTTATATACACCATCCCACAGCCAGGAAAGCACAAACCGCTGTCTTTGATATACCAGTTGTGGTGCACTGACTAGAAAGAGAAATATACCATTGGGCCAACTGGCGGGGATCGATCCCACACCGACCAGGCACCCAGCCAGCCATTTCCCACTTGGCTATGTCCCACACCGACCAGACACCCAGCCAGCTATTTCCCACTGGCGGGGATCGATCCCACACCGACCAGGCATCCAGCCAGCTATTTCCCACTGGGCTATGTCCCACACCGACCAGGCATCCAGCCAGCTATTTCCCACTGGGCTGGGGCATCCAGCCATGGCGCTCCCACACCGACCAGGCATCCAGCCAGCTATTTCCCACTGGGCTATGTCCCACACCGACCAGCATCCAGCCAGCTATTTCCCACTGGCGGGGATCGATCCCACACCGACCAGGCATCCAGCCAGCTATTTCCCACTGGCGGGGATCGATCCCACACCGACCAGGCATCCAGCCAGCTATTTCCCACTGGGCTATGTCCCACACCGACCAGGCATCCAGCCAGCTATTTCCCACTGGGCTATGTCCCACACCGACCAGGCATCCAGCCAGCTATCCCCCACACCGACCAGCCATCCAGCCAGCTATTTCCCACTGGCGGGGATCGATCCCACACCAACCAGGCATCCAGCCAGCTATTTCCCACTGGCGGGGATCGATCCCACACCGACCAGGCATCCAGCCAGCTATTTCCCACTGGGCTATGTCCCACACCGACCAGGCATCCAGCCAGCTATTTCCCACTGGGCTATGTCCCACACCGACCAGGCATCCAGCCAGCTATTTCCCACTGGGCTATGTCCCACACCGACCAGGCATCCAGCCAGCTATTTCCCACTGGGCTATGTCCCACACCGACCAGCCATCCAGCCAGGTATTTCCCACCTACTGGACCAGGGGCCAGCTATTTCCCACTGGGCTATGTCCCACACCGACCAGGCCATCCAGCCAGCTATTTCCCACTGGCGGGGATCGACCAGGCATCCAGCCAGCTATTTCCCACTGGCGGGGATCGATCCCACACCGACCAGGCATCCAGCCAGCTATTTCCCACTGGCGGGGATCGATCCCAAACCGACCAGGCATCCCATCAGCCAGCTATTTTCCCACTGGGCTATGTTCTACACCGACCAGGCATCCAGCCAGCTATTTCCCACTGGGCTATGTCCCACACCGACCAGCCATCCAGCCAGCTATTTCCCACTGGGCTATGTCCCACACCGACCAGCCATCCAGCCAGCTATTTCCCACTGGGCTATGTCCCACACTGACCAGGCATCCAGCCAGCTATTTCCCACTGGGCTATGTCCCACACCGACCAGGCATCCAGCCAGCTATTTCCCACTGGGCTATGTCCCACACCGACCAGGCATCCAGCCAGCTATTTCCCACTGGCGGGGATCGATCCCACACCGACCAGGCATCCAGCCAGCTATTTCCCACTGGCGGGGATCGATCCCACACCGACCAGGCATCCAGCCAGCTATTTCCCACTGGGCTATGTCCCACACCGACCAGGCATCCAGCCAGCTATTTCCCACTGGGCTATGTCCCACACCGACCAGCCATCCAGCCAGCTATTTCCCACTGGCGGGGATCGATCCCACACCGGGATCGATTCCACACCGACCAGGCATCCAGCCAGCTATTTCCCACTGGGCTATGTCCCATACCGACCAGGCATCCAGCCAGCTATTTCCCACTGGGCTATGTCCCACACCGACCAGGCATCCAGCCAGCTATTTCCCACTGGGCTATGTCCCACACCGACCAGGCATCCAGCCAGCTATTTCCCACTGGGCTATGTCCCACACCGACCAGCCATCCAGCCAGGTATTTCCTACTGGCGGGGATCGATCCCACTCGGACCAGGCATCCAGTCAGCTATTTCCCACTGGGCTATGTCCCACACCGACCAGGCATCCAGCCAGCTATTTCCCACTGGGCTATGTCCCACACCGACCAGGCATCCAGCCAGCTATTTCCCACTGGGCTATGTCCCACACCGACCAGGCATCCAGCCAGCTATTTCCCACTGGGCTATGTCCCACACCGACCAGCCATCCAGCCAGGTATTTCCTACTGGCGGGGATCGATCCCACTCGGACCAGGCATCCAGCCAGCTATTTCCGACTGGGCTATGTCCCACACCGACCAGGTATCCAGCCTGCTAATTCCCACTGGCGGGGATCGATCCCACACCGACCAGGCATCCAGCCAGCTATTTCCCACTGGCGGGGATCGATCCCACACCGACCAGGCATCCAGCCAGCTATTTCCCACTGGGCTATGTTCCAGCCACACCGACCAGGCATCCAGCCAGCTATTTCCCACTTGGGCTATGTCCCACACCGACCAGCCATCCAGCCAGCTATTTCCCACTGGGCTATGTCCCACACCGACCAGCCATCCAGCCAGCTATTTCCCACTGGGCTATGTCCCACACCGACCAGGCATCCAGCCAGCTATTTCCCACTGGGCTATGTCCCACACCGACCAGGCATCCAGCCAGCTATTTCCCACTGGGCTATGTCCCACACCGACCAGGCATCCAGCCAGCTATTTCCCACTGGCGGGGATCGATCCCACACCGACCAGGCATCCAGCCAGCTATTTCCCACTGGCGGGGATCGAGCCCACACCGACCAGGCATCCAGCCAGCTATTTCCCACTGGGCTATGTCCCACACCGACCAGGCATCCAGCCAGCTATTCCCACTGGGCTATGTCCCACACCGACCAGCCATCCAGCCAGCTATTTCCCACTGGCGGGGATCGATTCCACACCGACCAGGCATCCAGCCAGCTATTTCCCACTGGGCTATGTCCCACACCGACCGACCAGGCATCCAGCCAGCTATTTCCCACTGGGCTATGTCCCACACCGACCAGGCATCCAGCCAGCTATTTCCCACTGGGCTATGTCCCACACCGACCAGGCATCCAGCCAGCTATTTCCCACTGGGCTATGTCCCACACCGACCAGCCATCCAGCCAGCTATTTCCCACTGGCGGGGATCGATCCCACTCGGACCAGGCATCCAGCCAGCTATTTCCCACTGGGCTATGTCCCACACCGACCAGGCATCCAGCCAGCTATTTCCCACTGGGCTATGTCCCACACCGACCAGGCATCCAGCCAGCTATTTCCCACTGGGCTATGTCCCACACCGACCAGCCATCCAGCCAGCTATTTCCCACTGGGCTATGTCCCACACCGACCAGCAATCCAGCCAGCTATTTCCCACTGGGCTATGTCCCACACCGACCAGGCATCCAGCCAGCTATTTCCCACTGTGCTATGTCCCACACCGACCAGCCATCCAGCCAGGTATTTCCTACTGGCGGGGATCGATCCCACACCGACCAGGCATCCAGCCAGCTATTTCCCACTGGGCTATGTCCCACACCGACCAGGCATCCAGCCAGCTATTTCCCACTGGCGGGGATCGATCCCACACCGACCAGGCATCCAGCCAGCTATTTCCCACTGGCGGGGATCGATCCCACACCGACCAGGCATCCAGCCAGCTATTTCCCACTGGGCTATGTTCTACACCGACCAGGCATCCAGCCAGCTATTTCCCACTGGGCTATGTCCCACACCGACCAGCCATCCAGCCAGCTATTTCCCACTGGGCTATGTCCCACACCGACCAGCCATCCAGCCAGCTATTTCCCACTGGGCTATGTCCCACACCGACCAGGCATCCAGCCAGCTATTTCCCACTGGGCTATGTCCCACACCGACCAGGCATCCAGCCAGCTATTTCCCACTGGGCTATGTCCCACACCGACCAGGCATCCAGCCAGCTATTTCCCACTGGCGGGGATCGATCCCACACCGACCAGGCATCCAGCCAGCTATTTCCCACTGGCGGGGATCGATCCCACACCGACCAGGCATCCAGCCAGCTATTTCCCACTGGGCTATGTCCCACACCGACCAGGCATCCAGCCAGCTATTCCCACTGGGCTATGTCCCACACCGACCAGCCATCCAGCCAGCTATTTCCCACTGGCGGGGATCGATTCCACACCGACCAGGGATCCAGCCAGCTATTTCCCACTGGGCTATGTCCCATACCGACCAGGCATCCAGCCAGCTATTTCCCACTGGGCTATGTCCCACACCGACCAGGCATCCAGCCAGCTATTTCCCACTGGGCTATGTCCCACACCGACCAGGCATCCAGCCAGCTATTTCCCACTGGGCTATGTCCCACACCGACCAGCCATCCAGCCAGGTATTTCCTACTGGCGGGGATCGATCCCACTCGGACCAGGCATCCAGTCAGCTATTTCCCACTGGGCTATGTCCCACACCGACCAGGCATCCAGCCAGCTAATTCCCACTGGCGGGGATCGATCCCACACCGACCAGGCATCCAGCCAGCTATTTCCCACTGGCGGGGATCGATCCCACACCGACCAGGCATCCAGCCAGCTATTTCCCACTGGGCTATGTCCCACACCGACCAGGCATCCAGCCAGCTATTTCTCACAGGCGGGGATCGATCCCACACCGACCAGGCATCCAGCCAGCTATTTCCCACTGGGCTACGTCCCGCCCCAGACTATGCACATAATCGAAGGTCTGCAGTCAGACTGATTTCCTTCCTTTCTAACGGTGCCAGCTATACCAATAGAACGTGTTATAGCGTATCAGTTTTATTGAGTTGAGATCATCACCGAATTGAAAATGACTTAAAAACACAGACATCTAAGTTGTTGACATTTCAAGCATCTTGTTGAAATAGAAAAAAACCCACTAAAATATTGACGTTATTTGCAGAAATCTAAAGTTTGGTTTGTTTAACAACATCACTGAGCACATCGATTTCTTAATCGCCGGTTATTGGTTGTCAAATATTTGCTAATTTTGAAATAGACTCACCAGAGGAAACCCGCTACATATTTTTCTAATGCAGCAAGCGGGATCATTTATATGCACTTTCCCACAGACAGGACAGCACATGCCTTTGATATACCAGTCGTGGTGCACTGGCTGGAACAAACAATAGCCCAGTGGGGTGCATAGATCTAGACACAATTCAGGTGATCTGTACTCAGATATGTATTTTGTGCTTTAGACAGCGTAGCTAACCTAGTATGTTATTCTGTATCAATTTTATTATTTATTTGTCAACAAATACTAACTATTTGCCATCCAATAGCCTATGGTTAATAAATCATTGTGCTCTAGTGGTGTCGTTAAACGAAAACAAATCGTGTCATTCAAGATTTGGCTAAACTAGCAGGTGACATATGAAACTTAAAATCTCACTTAGACTGTAAACGTTTTTCCTCAAATAATATGCTAGAAGTTAATATTTTTGGACAGCAAGATTAGATTTTTACCTGTATGACCTTTGACATTTGAAGTTAAGCTTTGGTTAAACCAAGTGAGAACTTATTTACAAAATCGTACTTGTTTGTATACTGTATGATGACCTGTTTTCGGGCTCGACTTCTAGGACCTAAAAGTAAAACATTATCTCTGTGTATTTACAAACTAATGTTTTAAGACTTTATTCAATATTGCACAGACTATAAATGGATTGTATGAGAGGCATATATTGATCATATACTGTACAATTATCTCTTGTAGGGTTCGACTTCTAATAAGTAAAATTGGAAACATTATCTCTGTTATTAATGTTTTATGAGTTTATTCAATATGACACAGACTGAAATGATTAGAGATATATTGATTGTATCAACGTAGAATGGTTTGGTGCTGAGCTCGAAATCTACACAATTATCGGTGTATTTATAAATTAATGTGCCGTGCTTTTCACATAATTATGATATAATGATTTTTACATATTAATTAAAAAGTGTGTATGGCTTAACGACACCGCCACGGAGCAGTGATTATTAATTATCTGCTATTGGATGTCAGACATTTGGTAACTTTGACATATAGTCTTAGAGAGGAAAGCCGCTATATATCGTTTTCCATTAGTAGCAAGGGATCTTTTATATGCACTATCCACAAACATGATAGCACATACCACGACCCTTGATATACCAGTCGTGGTGCAATGGCTGGAACGAGAAATAGCCCAATGGGCCACCGACGCAGATCGATCCCATCCCGACCGCACATTAGGGGAGCGCTTTACCAGTGGGCTACGTCCCTGCTCATGTATGTTATATAAGACAGACGATATCGGAAATGAGATCACGAATGAGAGTGATAAAAATAGTTTTTGTTAATGCGATTAAAATGAAAGAGCTCTTCAACTATAGGTAAATCAATATTCTTAAAAACACACCTGTGAATAACATCTTCCTTTTTGTGTTGTTTTATCTTCCGTTACTGATTTTAAAATATTTATCTATCTACGTTTGTATTCTGTATACACTAAAAAGATATGTTTTGTGTGGTCTTCAAATATGTGTGTTTATATTTATGGTTTCATTCCTGGAATGGGATAGCATGCCCAAATGCACCCTAAAACAAATTTAACGCACGTTGTGCGACAATTGCAGGAAATCGGCGTGAAATAGTCAGGTTTTGGCGATTGCACGTGAAACTCGGGGAAGAGATTGGGGTAGTGATGGGTATTTGAAGCTGCAATGCTCGCAATAATGCCTCATTTCCATTTCGACGTAGACGAGTTACAAGATGTCAAGACTAAGCCTGCCGAATCGAAACATTGCAATAGGCCGCCTCCAGTCAGGTGGATCGCAGTCAGCATGAACGTCCATCAGGACACCATTTCACGTCTGGGACAGGTACCAGCAGTTTCAATCAGCTGAAGACCGGCCCGCAAGTGGAAGACATCGCATAACAACTGCAGCACAATATCGCTACATTAAGATGACACAAAGATACCAAACCGACAATTCGGTCCCGTAATTTAGTCTGTCATGTATTAATTAATGGTTTAATTGATATGAAAGATGAGACAAAGATACCAAACCGACGATTCGGTCATGTATTTATTATTATTATTATTATTATTGCCCCAGATCAGATCAGTGTGACAATGTCAAGGATGGGGTGCCTTGAAACATTGACTAAAAAAGTGTTTGTAACATACATATCCATATCCATACATTATACATAATCTATACATACATACACACATATTTTCACAGATATACACATATATTTTTAGTGATTTAAATGTACCAAATTCTTTTGTTTTGATCTGAGGAGAAAGGAAAGAAAGAAAGAAAGAAGAAGAAATAAATTAATAAATGAAAAAGTGGAATTTGTTGTTTTCTTTGTTTTATGGTGTGTTTTTTGTGTTTTTTGTTTTTTTGTTTTTGTTTTTTTTTTTTTTTTTTGTGTTGTGTTTTTTTTTGGGGTTTTTTTTGGGGGGGGGGTGTTTTTTTTTTTTCGATGGAGTAGAAATACTGATAAGCAAACATACATTTTACTGAACTTGTGTATCTTGTTTTCTTTTTCTTGTTTTCCAAATAAAAATGCCAAGCCACTTGCCCCAGCAGTCATTAAATTGTTAATACTCGCAATTTTAAAAATAAATGTATTTCTCTATTTCAAATTTCCTTTTAAAAATAACTTTTATAGTATTAACACATACATTTCTTTTAAGCATTTTCATTGTGTAAATATAATATTTAATATTAATTGTTAACCAGTTTACAGTTTTAACCAAATCAGTATCTATCATCCCAAAGATAACTACACTTTTATTAAGTGAAGTGTGAACTCCTATTTTATCAAATATCCAATTTTCTACAGCTATCCAAAGCTGTCGTACTTTGGCACAATCAAAAAACAAATTTTGCAAAGTTTCAGACAAGTTATTACAAAATGTACATTTATCTGAATCTACGTAGTTTATCATATGTAACAACGTGTTTGTACCAATACTTCTGTGTAGCAGTCTATACTGAAACCATATCAAAGTGGTGTCTTTTAAACATTTAAAAGTTAAAACATAATATTTTTCCCATGTAAAGTTGTCAAATGTTAGACCTTTATTTGCATATTTTGCTTGTGCCTTTGGAAGTGTAATTTTATTGTTCAAAATGTTGTATAAAACCTTACTTACCGTGTTTGTATTTACCAAGAGTTTTAATTTAAACGGCAGAACTGGTCTTTTAACAGCAGTAAATGAATTATTTATAATATTTAATATTTTTTAAAACGATTTTACAGCATTCATTAGCGATGCAAAATATAAAAAATAGTTTTTATGTTACACTTTTGGGTGAAAGTTTCAAATTCAAAACTTTTTTAACAAGTCATTGCGCTCTAGAAGGAGATCTCTGTGTGTATGATGCAGGGACGGCTATGTAGATTGCATTCTGGGTATGTTCGTAAGTGATGCATTCTGTGTATGTTGGCTAGCGATATTTTGTATGTATGTCTGATGGCAACCGGTGCAGTGCAGATCTTTCAGGTAAACAATATATGGTGCGAATAGGTGATGAAAACCGACACGATGTTTGTATGTCGCATGGCAACCGGGTACATTGGATAAAATTGTACAGATGAATATTTTATCGTTGAGAAACAAAAACAACAACAAAGCTTTCTTCACGACAAGCCGTGCGTGAACTGTGTTCTCTGGTTATCAATAAGTGACTAGCTTACAAGTACAGGACAAAGCGATGACATCCGTCCTTTAGGCCATGACTTTAAAGCATTAGTCGCATTTGTCACAGAACAACACGCACATACGTACAAACCATATTAATTATACATGGCTGCATAATGTGTTTCTTAGTGCGACTCATTGTTCGTTGTGTTGTTTCTTTGTTTATTTGGTGTCGTGGTTAAGCCATCGGACATAAGGCTGGTAGATACAGGGTTCGCAGCCCGGTACCGGCTCCCACCAAGAGCGAGTGTTAACGACTCAATGGGTAGGTGTAAGACCACTACACCCTCTTATCTCTCACTAACCACTAACAATTAAGCCACTATCCTGGGAAGACAGCCCAGATAGCTGAGGTGAGTGTGCTCAGGACGACGTGCTTTAACCATGATTGGATATAAGCACAAAACTAAGTTAAAATGGCATGAATGTTTATCTATTAGTAAAACAATTCATTCTGCTATCGATATTCGTTCAAAAGCATATTCACAGTAGGAAAATGGTTATCTACGTCCACAAACAAACCAAAAAATCCACCCTATATTTAAAAAACACCAAATCAACAAAAACCTTAAACTATGATGCATAACATCAATGCCATCCTACATCAGTAAAGTATGCAGTGCTGTTTATGTGCTGCGAATGTGAACACATCAATAACATCCTACATCAGTAACGTCTGCAGTGTTATTTATGTGCAGAGAATGTGAACACATCAATAACATCTTACGTCAGTAAAGTATGCAGTGTTTATTATGTGCAGAGAATGTGAACACATCAATAACATCTTACGTCAGTAAAGTATGCAGTGTTTATTATGTGCAGAGAATGTGAACACATTCGGGCAGCATCATCCTTTAAAACCAATATTTCTATAAAACTGAAAAATGTGACTTTGATCGTTTTTCCCGTGGACTCTTCAAGTGAATTATAGCTTTTTTAATGACTAAATCTGCATGTACATATTTAATATTTAAAACGAACATTGCTTTTCAATTTCATTGTCTGAATATGTCAAGTGTTTTTGATGCTCCAAAATAGTATACGTATGACGTATGTCTAGTGACTTTCAAGGGCAAGTTCGCGGAAGGGTGGTGTAGACGTAATTTCTTTTTAGTCAGTATGACCTTCAAAGCGTACTGGCAGACATATCTCATTCAATTTCGAATGCGTTCAGATGATTAAGCGTAAATAAAAATTATTGAAAAAAGAATCATTTCATTATTTATTTATTTATTTACTAAATGTTTATTTATTTATTTATTTATTTATTTATTTATATTATTTATTTATTTACTTACTTACTTATTTACTACATGTCCTTATGTGTTTGTTTATTTACTTATTTACTTTCTTTACTTACATATGTATCTATTTATTCATTCATTCATTTACCTCTGTATTTATTTATTTTATATTTTAATTTATTTTATTTTATTTTATTTATTATTATTATTTTTGTTTTAATTAATTAATTATTATTATTATTTTTCATTTCGTTGCAATTTTTTTTTCGTTATATTTGTTTGTTTATTTATTATTTATTTATTTATTTGTATTTATTTATTTATTTATTTTTAGATTGTCCGTCTCCTCCAGTTCTTACAAACGCCACGGCTAACTTCACGACAAGTCACGAGACGACCAAAGTCGGAAGTCGTCTGTCGTATACGTGTGACGTGAACTTCCACCCAGTGGGTAACAGAACCTGTCTCCCAGACGGAACGTGGTCCAACTTCACATGTGAACCGGGTTAGTTTGCTCGTCATCATACTTCCTGCATACACAAACACAAACGTGGTGGAACGTAGCCCAGTGGTAAAGCGTTCACTTGATGCGCGGTCGGTCTGGGATCTATCGCCATCAGTTGGTCCAATAGGCTATTTCTCGTTCTAGCCAGTGCATCAAAGTTTGTTTTGTTTCACGACACCACTAGAGCACATTGATGAATTAATTATCGGCTATTGGATGTCAAACATTTGGTAACTCGGACTTGGAGAGGAAACCCGCTACATGTTTATCATTAGTAGTAAGGTATATTTATTATATGCACCTTCCTATAGACAGAAAAGCACATACCACGGCCTTTCACCAGTCGTGGTGCACTGGTTGGACCGAGAAAAAACCTCAATCAGCTGAATGGATCCACCGAGGTGGTTCGACTGTGCAACGCAAGCCCTTCAGGCGAGCACTTAACGGACTGAGCTAAATCCCTCTCCATCCAGTACGCCACGACTGGTATATAAAAGGTCATGGTATGTGCTATCCTATTTGTGGGATGGTGCATAAGAAAAAAACCTTGCTACTAATGGAAAAATGTAGTGGGTTTCCTGTGTAAAATCATGTGTCAAATTTACTTTATGTTTGACACCCAACAGCCGATGATTAATAATTCAACGTGGTCTATTGGTGTCGTTAAATAAAACAGAACTTGAAATAATTGAAAATCCCGTATTCATTTATGAGGTAGTCCGTTAATTTTCATGTGATATAAGATATGTTTTCTTATGAGACTGTATTACATGTTAATGCATGAATGAATGAATTAATGAATGAATGAACCAGTGAATGAACGAACGAACGAATGTTTAACAACACCCCAGAACAAAAATACATCAGTTATTTGGTGTCGAACAATGGTAGACATATGAATGAATCGATGATCAAAACATCATTATTATATTAAAACACAGTATACGTGACTGTGGAAAGTATAAATATCACAGGCATATTAACATTTCGAATATATATATGTATATATATATATATATATATATATATATATATATATATATATATATATATATTATATATATATATTATTTTATTTTTTTTAAATAAAATAACAAACAGCATGTCGTAAGATTTGCAAAATAAATTCCATCACATTTTGTCTTTCAAATATATATTTCCTCGTCGATTTAAAACATAGACCGTGCTCGCCCTGAAGTGGAGGATCCGTTTTCAGAATAAATGAATGTGATAGATATGTCTGACCGATGCAAACACCACACAAGACTATTTCATCCTCCCTGTAGCACCTCTAGGAGGACTGCCACTCTTCTGGGACTGGCTTGACAGAATAAAGCTTGTTCGCAATCGCACCGTTCCAATCATCTTGCCAAATTGAATACTATCATGTTTAAGATCAGTGTAAGGCACATCAACCATGGAGAGAGGTAAATCCAAAGCAGACTTGGCAGCAGTCTTTATAGTATTCGCTATGGATAAAACGACACACTTTCGTATCAATATCCTAATTGACGGATGTTCCAGTTTCGTATTCTGTAAAGCTTCGAAAGAAAGAAATGTTTTATTTAACGACGCACTCAACGCATTTTGTTTACAGTTATATGGCGTCAGACATATGTTTAAGGACCACACAGATATTGAAAGAGGAAACTCGCTGTCGCCACTTCATGGGCTACTCTTTTCGATTAGCAGCAAGGGATCTTTTATATACACCATCCCATAGACAGGATAGCACATACCACGGCTTTTGAGGTACCAGTCGTGGTGCACTGGATGGAGCAGAAATAGCGCAATGGGCCCACTGACGGGGATCGATCCCAAACCGACTGCGCATCAAGCGAGCGCTGTACCACAGGGCTACGCCTAGCCTCTTGTAAAGCTTGGATACATGAAAGCGAGTCCGTACAGATATCCGAATTAACGGATGTTCCAGTTCCATGTTCTGTAAAGCTTGGAGACATGAAAGCGAGTCCGTACAGATATCCGAATTAACGGATGTTCCAGTTCCATGTTCTGTAAAGCTTGGAGACATGAAAGCGAGTCCGTACAGATATCCGAATTAACGGATGTTCCAGTTCCATGTTCTGTAAAGCTTGACAAAGCGAGTCCGTACAGATATCCGAATTAACGATGTTCCAGTTTCCATGTTCGTAAAGCTTGAAGACATGTACAGATATCCGAATTAACGGATGTTCCAGTTCCATGTTCTGTAAAGCTTGAAGACATGAAAGAGAGTCCGTACAGATATCCGAATTAACGGATGTTCCAGTTCCATGTTCTGTAAAGCTTGGAGACATGAAAGCGAGTCCGTACAGATATCCGAGTTAACGGATGTTCCAGTTCCATGTTCTGTAAAGCTTGGAGATATGAAAGCGAGTCCGTACAGATATCCGAATTAACGGATGTTCCAGTTCCATGTTCTGTAAAGCTTGGATACATGAAAGCGAGTCCGTACAGATATCCGAACGGATGTTTCAGTTCCATGTTCTGTAAAGCTTGCTGAAAGCGAGTCCGTACAGATATCCGAGTTAACGGATGTTCCAGTTCCATGTTCTGTAAAGCTTGGAGACATGAAAGCGAGTCCGTACAGATATCCGAATTAACGGATGTTCCAGTTCCATGTTCTGTAAAGCTTGGAGATATGAAAGCGAGTCCGTACAGATATCCGATGTTCCAGTCCATGTTCTGTAAAGCTTGTATACATGAAAGCGAGTCCGTACAGATATCCGAGTTAACGGATGTTCCAGTTCCATGTTCTGTAAAGCTTGGAGACATGAAAGCGAGTCCGTACAGATATCCGAATTAACGGATGTTCCAGTTCCATGTTCTGTAAAGCTTGGAGATATTCCAGATATCCGATTAACGGATGTTCCAGTTCCATGTTCTGTAAAGCTTGGATACATGAAAGCGAGTCCGTACAGATATCCGAGTTAACGGATGTTCCAGTTCCATGTTCTGTAAAGCTTGGAGACATGAAAGCGAGTCCGTACAGATATCCGAATTAACGGATGTTCCAGTTCCATGTTCTGTAAAGCTTGGAGATATGAAAGCGAGTCCGTACAGATATCCGAATTAACGGATGTTCCAGTTCCATGTTCTGTAAAGCTTGGAGACATGAAAGCGAGTCCGTACAGATATCCGAATTAACGGATGTTCCAGTTCCATGTTCTGTAAAGCTTGGAGACATGAAAGCGAGTGTTTACAGATAATATATTTGGATGTCTTAGAATCCTTAATTTGTTCCTGGGCTTTAATGATTTCCGAGGTTTCAGTAGAAACAATAGATGCCGAATCAGGCAACCTCATAGAAACTATTGTTGTATCTGAAGAAAAACTGTAACACAAATCACAGAATTCCCATCTCGTGATCCATCCGTACATACGACTACAAATATGCCAATCATTTCACAGCGTGTTCCACACATACATACATTACAATGTATATATAAATACACATCTAAGTTAAAAGGTAATATACATTTGAAATGACATATGTCAAGTTAAGTATGTATACTATTTTGTCTGACTATTTGAGCCTTAAGTATAAACTTCCGTAAGTTACATATAAAACAATCGTGTATATTTAAAGGGTATAGCATCAGTAAACATAATTTCATCATAACATAAGTTCATCATGGATGGCAGTCTTCTGTTAAACAGGAATGTGATAACGGTACTTCTCTTGAATTACAATACATTCCATGTCAATAGCTAAAACCTGTTGTTTGTCCCACACTTAAGTACGAAAATGCAAGTTTTTTTTAGTTTTTTTTTATTTTTATTTTTTATAAAAATAAAAATCTGGGGTTGGGTCCCCTCCACTAGATTTTGCCCCTCCACCTCCAGATATCGTTCCTACGGGCCTGAATGATATTTCGCATAGTATGAGATGCAAGTGCAGTCAACCGCTTGTCACTAGCATTCGCTAGACTGGATTTTACGCTACCCAGTAAACCGAATTACCATTTCGGCAACCAATCAAATAGTTCGCGAACGTGAGCGAAACGTTTGTTGGCTGTTCTCTGCACTGATATATGAAAATGTCTTAGCAGTAATACATTGCTAATCTACCCTCTTTAAGAGTACATATGCTAATTAGATACATAATGCATTTTGATTTTGCCCGAATGTCTGTAATAAAGATGTGATGCACACCATGACTTTTGTAATATACGCTTCGAAAACATTAATTCCTATGAGCCTACTCGTCCCTTTAATAGATTATAGTAGTTAATGTTTACGTGTTTTATCGCAGACCATGTGTTTCCCGCGTTCTGCGACACAACACGCAACAAGTGCTACACCGTGCATTACAAAGTGACCAAGTCGTGGACTGATGCCCTGGCAACGTGCTCCAACAATGGATCTCTGGTGGACATAAAAACCAAACAAGACTTGATTTTTATAAACAAAACAGTGCGGTAAGTGTGTAAGTGTTATCACTATAACAGGGCGTAGGCTGGTGGGTTCGTGGGTTTGAACCAGCCTCCTCGCTAACGCTAAACCTTTTTTTACAGTGTAATATTACGCTATTTATATTGATGTCCAGAGAAAAAGGTTTGTTTGCACTTCATCAGATAAAAGGGTCTACTTTGTTTATTTTCGAAATCATCACCCTTTAAGCATTCATTCATTCATTCATTCATTCATTCCTTTGATCCATTTTTAGATTAGATTAGAAGTTTAACGATACCCCAGAACGTAAAATACATCGGCTAGTGGATGTCAAACTATGGTAAATCCAAGTTTTTTCGGGGGGGGGGGGGGGGTTCTTGCCCCGTTATAGATTTCATTATTTCGTTCTTTCTTTTATATGCTCTGTGTTCTTTGTCGAAGACTAAAACTAAAGTTGACAATATGTTAATATATGCACACAAACACACACACACACACACACACACACACACACACACACACACACACACACACACACACACATAATTATCAGTGTATTGCGGTATCGTCAATATCAATATATTAGTAATAACAACTGTATTATGTGAGCCTGTGGAGAGCATAATACATTATTTGTATTCATAATATATGAGTATTGACGATACCGAAACACACGAGGGTAATGATATTTTTAGCATATAACCTCAAACTTAATACAACGTGTTTTTGTAAACTGTACACGCAACTTTAATTCCAGTCCACCATTACTAGATATTCAAATGACGTAAGAATATGTGTTGCTGTGTATTTTTGAATGGAAATGACGTCAAATTCGAATGACGTAATTTTCGGTATCCTTAGGTCTCACTACACAGACGTCATTTTTGATTGAAACCCATCTTTTTTCTCCAGCTGTCCTTCGATGAAGGTGGACGTGTCAACGTGCGCTCTCGAGATGCCCCCCCACCTGGGGGGACTGATTGCCAGCTTCGGCCCGATGTTGGAGTTCCGGGTCACGTATACCGGGTCACGGGCGACCGTGACTTTGGTGTATGGTGACCCGCCTCCACAGAAACGGAAAGGGGGGACTGGAAGAGGAAGAAGAAGGAAGAAACCGGTGCCAGGGAAGGCCCAGGGGGGGGACAAAGCTGGTGGCTCAACCGCCAGTGGCGCTCCCTCCTGTGACACCGCCCCCACCGAGTCCTCCGGAGAGGACGCAACCACTTGTGGAGCCTGCATCCCCGGAACGGCCGTACACCACCCAAGAAATCGTGAGATTCAAACGGACGAGTGTGCCACCACCGACTTCAACCTCCACCCCAATGACGACGACTCCGGTGAAGCGGTCAACTACGACCGCTCCCGTCGAGTCGCCACTTGGACTTGTTGTTCCGGCGACAAAAAGGAAGGCAACATCACCGACCACCCAGCCAGCCAAGACCAAGCCGCCACCGGAATCCTCTCCCCCTGTTGACGACGAATGGACCATTGCCATCAGTGGACTTCGCCGTCATCTCCACCAGTACTTACAGGGGGACACGCAGAAACCACAACTACTTCGGGGAGGATTTTCTAACCACCACTGGAAGACCATGAAGGACGGCAGCAGTTACGAGCTTCACTCCAGGATCTTCAATGAAACCAAGGGAATAGTCGTTACGCACCGAAGGGACCAGACCTACAGACAGTGCATCCTGTTTGCTGAACTCGACAATAGATCGATCCACAGGATGTTACAAGCGGTCTGCGGCCCCGACTATTCCAAGGTGGTCCAACATCTACAGCAGATCAGTGAGAAGCTGCCGTCGCTCCGAGACACTCCAAGCTCCCCGAAGTAGTACAACCTTACCTAGGACAGGTATCCTCCTTTTTGGGCTTAGTTGGACTTTAAAAATTTTTCGATCGAGCTTCAAAACCTTTATGTTTATTTTTTTATAAATAGTCCAACGCAATTTACTTTGACGCCCGTTCAATTGCTCAAATCACCTTAAAACCTTTTTGGCCGAGCAGTCAAACTTATTTTTGGGTTTAAATTCTTAGTCCGGACATGATGTTAGGAGCAGTTATTCTCCGTAGACTTTAGCTTTTCTAGTTAGACCCGAAGGAATCGAAATTCAGCCAGTCAGAACACGGCCCATTTTCGGTGTCTACTAGTCGGTCCGCGCAGTCGCTGGACACAACTAAATGCTTATTCCAAAATCTGCCCACTTCAAACTTATCCCCCACCCTTTTCTGTCCTGGACTTAGTCACTGGCAAAGGCCAGAGATTATGCCCAGGACAGACATGCTTGAAACCTTCGTGGTATATGAGCATGTAAATAAATATTGGATTGGATTGAAACCCATGTTAAATTGCCCAAGTTCAAAGGAAGATTGCCAATAGAACGGGTTCTCGTTGGCACTAACAACATACACCATTGCGAACATACATTATATAAGCGTTTATTTTCACTCCAAAATTGAAAACATTTCCGTTTTAGTTTTTTGCTATATCACCACATCTGGCTGTAGTACCAGTCCCAACAGGTGGTTCATTAACCGATTCATCCCGGCTGCGCTATACACCAATTTCCCAAAAGGTCAATGTACAATATTACAAAATAACATGGACAAAATACAACCAGAAGGCTTACCATTAAACATACATATTGTTTTAATTCTTCACCATTTCCTGGAAGTGAATATATGAGCAATAACTTGTGTCAGAATTAGGAACTATAGTGGATGAATGAACTCTCATCCGGAAATGATCTGTGTAGTGATATCTAACATCAAAATAAACTAGGCCTTAACAGTTTTTGTTTTCTGAACGCTGGACAGCTTTGAGTGTAAAATTGCTATTGAAATGTTTTTATTTGATGACCATGGATGCATACGTCAATTATGGAGTGTCACTCAAGTACATTTGTTTAAATATCAATAAATCTAGTGCCATAATATCGATTAATTTACATCTAATTTGCAAAGTTATCAAATTCTTAAAGTATGTGATCTGAAAAAAATATCACATACGTTGATTGCACTGAAAATGTAAGATATTATACTATAATATTATACTAGAAATAGTCTAATGGGCCCACTGAAGGGAATCGATCCCAGACCGACCACGCACCAGGCGAGTGCTTAACAACTGTGCTACCCCCCGCCCGCAAATCATATGACTACAAAGAAAGAGAAGATCTTGAATGTTATTAGATTGTGTGACTACTACAATGACTTGTGAACATTTTTACTGAATTGATTGTATAGAATATATACTTACACACAACGAAAACGCAAAACAGATATTTTTCAATATTTATTGGACTTAAAATAACAATTTATGAGAGGAAGCCATTGATCGGTACTTTTGTCTGGGTTTTAATCCTGGTTTTGTTCTCGTTACACATACAATAGCAGAAACACACAGAATGGTGTGAAATGCGTTCATTACATGCTCAATCATGCTGCATGCAATGCACCTGAAATGCCAGTATGTGGACACATAAAAGTAACGTAACGGTGTCATATTCCTCGTCACATTAAGGCTACCACGACTCAGAGAAGAACAAAGGGAGCGAGCAAAGCCAAGTTGCTAGGACCTTCAGAGTCCATCCATCAACTATTGGACGACTTGTTGAACGTCATCAACAGACCGGACGTGTCCGTGATCGACCTCGACCTGGTCAACGTCCCGTTACGACCCCACGCCAAGATCGGCAGATTCGACGACACCACCTCTGTGACCTGTTCAGAACTGCGACGATGACAGCAAGCAACACGATAGGACGTCATGGAAGGCATATCCATCCGATGACGGTCATCTGTCGGCTGGACTCGGATGCAGACGGTAACATCATGACACCGCGATATCGTGCTGCGAGACTACAGTTTGCTCTCCAAAATGGTAATTATCCACCAGCCTTTTACGGGAGCATTGTTTTCTCAGATGAGTCCCGTTTCTCTGTCTCCTTTGCCGATGGAAGAGCACGTGTGTTCAGGAGACTACATGAACGGTACGCTGACGGATGATCGGTTTGGCGGCGGTTGTCTGGTGTTATGGGGGGGGGGGGGGGGGCAATCAACTGTGATTTCAGAAGTGATCTCATCATTGTCCACGATGCCCTTTCAGCCCAGCGTTATGTTGACGTTATTCTAAGACCAGTTCTCCAGCCACTTTTGCGCCGTCACCGAAGACCAGGAGGTCCCCTTCTGTTTCAAGAAGACAATGCCCGTCCACATACTACAATAATTACCCAGGCATTCCTGCAACAAGCGGTATCACCGTTATGAACTGGCCCGCCGTTTCACCGGATTTGAACCCAATTGAAGACGTGTGGGATGAGTTAGGACGTCGTGTACGTCACCGCCAGCCACCACCGCGTAACGTCGCTGAGCTTGCACACGCGTTGCAGGAGGAGTGGAGGAATATTCCTGTGGCTTATTTGAGATGTTTGTGCCAATCCTTTCCCAATCGGAAATGGTGGACACACCAGATACTGACCTTGATATAGGGGGGGGGGGGGGGGGGGGGGGGGGGGGGGAGGGGGTTGAATTTTTCGATTACGAATGCAACTCGATTACTGATGCTAACTGGCCATGTTTCCATGTCAATGTATCTCCTGAATACCAGTCATGAATGTCATATTACATTATGTATCAATTATCAATTCGTTAATAGTTTGTCGTTATTTGTAATGAAAAGTTGTTTTTGCGTTTTCATTGTGTGTCAGTATATATATATATGTACTAAGACAGAGGCGCTTCTTTTGTTGTTCACTATAAGACATGCTTACATAGTCCTCCAATAAAATATATCAAAGTAAAGTTTGTTTTGTTTAACAACACCCCAGCACGAAACATGCATCGGCTCTTGGATGTCAAACAGTTGGCAATTCTAACACTTAGTCAACAGAGGAAACCCGCTAAATTTTTCCTAATGTAGCAAGTGATTTTTATATGCACTTTCCCCACAGACAGGAAAGGACACATCATAGATATTGAGAGAGAAACCCTGTCGCAACTTCATGGGCTACTCTTTTCAATCAGCAATGAGGAATCTTTTATATGCACCATCCCACACACAGAATAGTACATACCACAGCCTTTGATATACCAGTCGTGGTGAACTGGTTGGAACGAGGAAAAAAACCCCAATCAACCCGGTCCAACCAAGGGGGACACTAGGTTTACTCTCCACCCCTCTGTTTGTCTGTCTGTCTTTCTGTCTGTGTGTCTCTCCGTCCGTCGGTTCCACTTATAATTCTTCGAATGTTTGTTTTTCACAATTCCCCTATGATCACGTTTTGGATTTATCAATTTTGACAGAGATATGGACCTTGATCATTTGTTTTCAGAAGAGTTTTTTTTGTTTTTTTCGTTTGTTTTGGGGTGGGTTTTTTTGCAATTACTGAAGATATTTAAATGAAATATGGTTAAAGATCACACATATGGTTAAAGATCACACATATATTGAGAGAGGAAGCCCGCTGTGGACATGTCATGGACTACTCTTTTCGATTAGCAGCAAGGGATCTTTTATGTGCATCATCCTACATACAGGATAACACATACCACTGCCTTTGTTACACCAGTTGTGGACCACTGTCTGGAACGAGAAATAGCCCAATGGGACCCCCGTCGGGGATTGATCCTAGATGGACGAGCATCAAGCGAGTGTTCTACCACTGGGCTACGTCCCGCGCCAGCTGAGAACAAAGCCAGTTAAGTCTCCTCTAAGTGCCTGGCCCATTCGTGTGTAAATGTGCGCTTAATAATTCAGTGCAAAACCATATCACTAATTGTTTTTGCTCTATTATTTCGATTCTGGGCATTGGGTTAATATAACTGCCATTTGCAACTTGTTAACACAGAAGAAGCGAGTACCAGTCGAGCCGCCATTCCGGTTTTGAAATAATTTCAACTTCAATCGTAAATATTTTTATGAACTTCATCAGTTTTGAAAAGTAATCCGTTTGGCTGAAGCGTTTAAAATTATGTGATGTAATTTATTTTTAGTTTCAACCACGTCAACAATCAGACCAAATATGCTCTTGACAGTACAACTAAACCCCGCTGGCTCGGACACCGTCAGTGCTCGAGAAAGTGTTCGACCCATCGGGTAGTTCGACCTAACCATCCTGTCAATATCGTGTAAGTGTAACTCCGGACTTTTGGTTCGAGTATTGCGGCGTATACGACACTTCCACGTCCCGCCCAATGAGACTATATTGCATATAAACTGAATAACGTAACAGACAACTGCAAGAAGAAAATGGCAAGACCGCAATACGTTATTGTTGATGCAATGCTGGTTTTCTTGATGACCACATTTATACAAGTCAGTGACTCTGTACGTACATGTACAAACCTGGACAATTTCCCATTTCTTCGAAGGAATACACAACTAAATAACACAGGAATAGATGTGCTAGAAGGTCTTGGACTCGTGGAATGTGCGGCCCAATGTAAGCTCCGTAAAAAGTGCAGATCATTCAGCTTTCAGCATTCCAGTGGAGATTGTAAACTGTATGAAATTACAATCGAGCAAGTCGAAAACAATGTTGTCTTAAAGATTGGGACTGATGCCAGCAATATAGACGACTGGCCTTCTGTAAGTATCACACTACATTGGTAAGAATTCACCACTGATACCAGCAATATAGACGACTGGCCTTCTGTATGTATCACTCTACAATGGTAATAATTCAGCACTGATACCAGCAATATAGACGACTGGCCTTCTGTAAGTATCACTCTACAATGGTAATAATTCAGCACTGATACCAGCAATATAGACGACTGGCCTTCTGTATGTATCACTCTACAATGGTAATAATTCAGCACTGATACCAGCAATATAGACGACTGGCCTTCTGTATGTATCACTCTACAATGGTAATAATTCAGCACTGGTACCAGCAATATAGACGACTGGCCTTCTGTAAGTATCACTATAATTGTAATAATTCACCACTGATACCAGCAACACAGACGACTGGCCTTCTGTAAGTATCACTGTACAATGGTAAGAATTCACCACCGATACCAGCAATATAGATGACTGGCCTTCTGTAAGTATAACACTACAATGGTAACAATTCACCACTGATACCAGCTATATAGACGACTGCCCTTCTGTAAGTGTCACTGTACAATGGTAAGACTGTCGCCGATTTACATATATCGCCTGCGTCTGGTAAGAATTGTCTGTGTTTCCAGGAACCTGTGAAGATAAGTTAGATCAAGTAGGTCTGATTTACAAAAGGTGCTGTATTCACCCTAAAGAAAGCTGATTGGTTTTGTTTTCTTTAATGACACCACTAGAGAACATTGAATAATTAATCTTCGGCTGTTGGATGGCAAAAAGAAACAGGAATGTACGCTTTTCAAATAAATATTAATTTTTAATAATTGAAAAATATTTTAGAAACCTGAAACTTTTATTTCGGTACAATGAGATCAGGCCGTCAAACGTAATAATTTTGTTATTGAGAGGAATTATTTTACAATTGGTATTTACAGACCATACCATAATGGAAACATATTGCGTGTCGGTCAAATTGCATCCATAAATTTCATCTCAATTTAATTTAAAAACTACTAAACACTTCTTAGTGCTGCATTTATAATTATGATTTCAATTTTTGTTTTAAAACAAAGCACATTGATCTGATTTTCCTGAGAAAGGACTGTGACGTCACAACAAAGGATATTGACAATCAACAAAAAGTACATTGTTTTTAATTGTTGGATAATTTAATTTAAATGTTTATTTATTCAACTTTTAAAAAAAATCGATCTTACCAAATGTTCACTGTTCTACGTTCAATGCATTTCCCGTTATTTTAATTTAAAAAGTTTACCGTTTTCTATTTTCTGTCACACGATATAAATTATTTACTGATTTGATTTGCCATTATTTATTTATTGTTTATTTATTTATTTGTTTATTTGTTTGTTTGTTTGTTTATTTGTTCATTTATTTATTTATTATTTTATTTATTTTTCACAGAGAATAGCTGGCCCTTGTGCAGACCACTCTTGTTCCATCAACGATGTATGTGAACCGACCAGTCGGAACTGAAACAAATGCGTGACAGTATGTAAGTACAGTGGCGGTTACACATTTTTTACAAGGTGGTGGGGATGGGCATCGTGTACAAGTTGACTTGATTTTAAAAACAATAATAAATAATTTATTGCCCCAGAAATATGTTATGATAGTACACAGTACATAATAAATAATCATTATAAAATGTTAATCTACAAATATATAAAGAAGCAGTGACAAACGAGGAAATAAAAAAGAAAATTGAAAGGAGAAAAGTAAAAATGAAACTGGCTTCATACTTAAACATGTATAAGAAAAACACTAAGTGTCTCAGTTGTGACTTATCTAGAACTTTTAATCATGATTCTCAACTGTCGTCGAATTCGGTATGTAAACAGTTTTTGTAATATATGTATGTTTCTATTTGTAACTTATCTTTAATAAACTTGTTGATACCACTTCCATTTAGTGTACTCTTTTGTAATTTCGATTTGTACATGTAATATTTTACGTTAACAATTAACCAATTTTTAAATATAACTATATCTACCATTTATTATTCCAAATAAAACTGTGTTCCTATTCAACTGGAATTAATCACGTTTTGTAGTAACCGTTGTTATATAATAATATAGTTCAACGACTTTAGGACAGTCATAAATAGATGCTGCAGTGTCTCTGTCTCGTGTGACCAAAAGTTACACATACTAGAATCAATCAGTTTTATTTGATATAAAAAAGGTATTTGTTGGTATAATTCTATATAAAATCTCGTCCTGAAACCACAGCAGTGTTGGGTCTTTCAAAGAGTAAACTGGTAAACTATAATATTTTGCCCATAATCAAGGGGTAAAATCACACCCTTCCACTGAATATTTTATTTGTGGTGTAGGAACAACAGACAATTTATTTAGTACTTTGTAACACGTTATACTTCCCGAAGTCGACTGGACTATTGATAAGCCTGCTCTAGATGAGTGAGGAACAAAGGGGACACGATACGATGGTATCCAGAAGACGGTTTCCTCGGAGGTTTAAATTTATAAATAGTAGAAAATAGCACCTGTATTTATGATACTACACCTTTAAACAAATAGCACAATGGGCCTCCTGACGGAGATCGACCCTAGACCGACCGCGCGTCAGGCGAACGCTTTACCAGACAAGGAAATGAGCACCTCTTTTGATCTTCAGATCGTTTTTTTTTTTTTATGTGAGCCCCATGTTTGCCATCCCCGATGTTTTCCTCCTGTCTTGAACGAAAGAACTAGTCCACACCAGACCTGGGACCCAACACACGAGTGCGCTCCGACAGCTTGCTCTGAACGTGCATATAATTTATTTTCAATCCAAAACACAAATAGGTGTGATTGGGGGACAGGAGTGAGAGTTGCGTGAGGGGAGCAGGTGAGTTGGGAGTGGGGGTGGGGGGGGGGGGGGGGTGCGGGTGCTTTTTACAAAGGCTAATTAAACAATGTGCCTACAAAACAATGATATGAAATGGTTTCAAGGAATTCTGTGTGTAGAGGGGGCAAGATAGGCTAATCTAGTGATTGTATTCTGTGTGTAGAGGGGGCAAGATAGGCTAATCTAGTGATTGTATTCTAGGTGTAGAGGGGGCAAGATAGGCTAATCTAGTGATTGTATTCTGTGTGTAGAGGGGGCAAGATAGGCTAATCTAGCGATTGTATTCTGTGTGTAGAGGGGGAAAGATAGGCTAATCTAGCGATTGTATTCTGTGTGTAGAGGGGGAAAGATAGGCTAATCTAGTGATTGTATTCTGTGTGTAGAGGGGGAAAGATAGGCTAATCTAGTGATTGTATTCTGTGTGTAGAGGGGGAAAGATAGGCTAATCTAGTGATTGTATTCTGTGTGTAGAGGGGGCAAGATAGGCTAATCTAGTGATTGTATTCTGTGTGTAGAGGGGGAAAGATAGGCTAATCTAGTGATTGTATTCTGTGTGTAGAGGGGGAAAGATAGGCTAATCTAGTGATTGTATTCTGTGTGTAGAGGGGGAAAGATAGGCTAATCTAGTGATTGTATTCTGTGTGTAGAGGGGGCAAGATAGGCTAATCTAGTGATTGTATTCTGTGTGTTGAGGGGGCAAGATAGGCTAATCTAGTGATTGTACTCTAGGGGTAGAGGGGGCAAGATAGGCTAATCTAGTGATTGTATTCTAGGTGCAGAGGGGGCAAGATAGGCTAATCTAGTGATTGTATTCTGTGTGTAGAGGGGGCAAGATAGGCTAATCTAGTGATTGTACTCTAGGGGTAGAGGGGGCAAGATAGGCTAATCTAGTGGTTGTATTATGTGTGTAGAAGGGGCAAGATAGGCTAATCTAGTGATTGTATTCTAGGTGTAGAGGGGGAAAGATAGCTAATCTAGTGATTGTATTCTAGGTGTAGAGGGGGTAAGATAGGCTAATCTAGTGATTGTATTCTAGGTGTAGAGGGGGCAAGATAGCTAATCTAGTGATTGTATTCTAGGTGTAGAAGGGGCAAGATAGGCTAATCTAGTGATTGTATTCTAGGTGTAGAGGGGGTAAGATAGCTAATCTAGTGATTGTATTCTAGGTGTAGAAGGGGCAAGATAGGCTAATCTAGTGATTGTATTCTAGGTGTAGAGGGGGTAAGATAGCTAATCTAGTGATTGTATTCTAGGTGTAGAGGGGGCAAGATAGGCTAATCTAGTGATTGTATTCTAGGTGTAGAGGGGTAAGATAGGCTAATCTAGTGATTGTATTCTAGATGTAGAGGGGTAAGATAGGCTAATCTAGTGATTGTATTCTGTGTGTTGAGGGGGCAAGATAGGCTAATCTAGTGATTGTACTCTAGGGGTAGAGGGGGCAAGATAGGCTAATCTAGTGATTGTATTCTAGGTGCAGAGGGGGCAAGATAGGCTAATCTAGTGATTGTATTCTGTGTGTAGAGGGGGCAAGATAGGCTAATCTAGTGATTGTATTATGTGTGTAGAAGGGGCAAGATAGGCTAATCTAGTGATTGTATTCTAGGTGTAGAGGGGGCAAGATAGGCTAATCTAGTGATTGTATTCTAGGTGCAGAGGGGGCAAGATAGGCTAATCTAGTGATTGTATTCTGTGTGTAGAGGGGGCAAGATAGGCTAATCTAGTGATTGTACTCTAGGGGTAGAGGGGGCAAGATAGGCTAATCTAGTGGTTGTATTATGTGTGTAGAAGGGGCAAGATAGGCTAATCTAGTGATTGTATTCTAGGTGTAGAGGGGGCAAGATAGCTAATCTAGTGATTGTATTCTAGGTGTAGAGGGGGTAAGATAGGCTAATCTAGTGATTGTATTCTAGGTGTAGAGGGGGCAAGATAGCTAATCTAGTGATTGTATTCTAGGTGTAGAAGGGGCAAGATAGGCTAATCTAGTGATTGTATTCTAGGTGTAGAGGGGGTAAGATAGCTAATCTAGTGATTGTATTCTAGGTGTAGAAGGGGCAAGATAGGCTAATCTAGTGATTGTATTCTAGGTGTAGAGGGTGTAAGATAGCTAATCTAGTGATTGTATTCTAGGTGTAGAGAGGGCAAGATAGGCTAATCTAGTGATTGTATTCTAGGTGTAGAGGGGTAAGATAGGCTAATCTAGTGATTGTATTCTAGATGTAGAGGGGTAAGATAGGCTAATCTAGTGATTGTATTCTGTGTGTTGAGGGGGCAAGATAGGCTAATCTAGTGATTGTACTCTAGGGGTAGAGCGGGCAAGATAGGCTAATCTAGTGATTGTATTCTAGGTGCAGAGGGGGCAAGATAGGCTAATCTAGTGATTGTATTCTGTGTGTAGAGGGGGCAAGATAGGCTAATCTAGTGATTGTACTCTAGGGGTAGAGGGGGTAAGATAGGCTAATCTAGTGGTTGTATTATGTGTGTAGAAGGGGCAAGATAGGCTAATCTAGTGATTGTATTCTAGGTGTAGAGGGGGCAAGATAGCTAATCTAGTGATTGTATTCTAGGTGTAGAGGGGGTAAGATAGGCTAATCTAGTGATTGTATTCTAGGTGTAGAGGGGGCAAGATAGCTAATCTAGTGATTGTATTCTAGGTGTAGAGGGGGCAAGATAGGCTAATCTAGTGATTGTATTCTAGGTGTAGAGGGGTAAGATAGGCTAATCTAGTGATTGTATTCTAGATGTAGAGGGGTAAGATAGGCTAATCTAGTGATTGTATTCTAGATGTAGAGGGGGCAAGATAGGCTAATCTAGCGATTGTATTCTAGGTGTAGAGGGAGCAAGATAGGCTAATCTAGTGATTGTATTCTAGGTGTAGAGGGGGCAAGATAGCTAATCTAGTGATTGTATTCTAGGTGTAGAGGGGGCAAGATAGGCTAATCTAGTGATTGTATTCTAGGTGTAGAGGGGGCAAGATAGGCTAATCTAGTGATTGTATTCTAGGTGTAGAGGGGGCAAGATAGCTAATCTAGTGATTGTATTCTAGGTGTAGAGGGGGCAAGATAGGCTAATCTAGTGATTGTATTCTGTGTGTTGAGGGGGCAAGATAGGCTAATCTAGTGATTGTATTCTGTGTGCAGAGGGGGCAAGATAGGCTAATCTAGTGATTGTATTCTAGGTGTAGAGGGGGCAAGATAGGCTAATCTAGTGATTGTATTCTAGGTGTAGAGGGAGCAAGATAGGCTAATCTAGTGATTGTATTCTAGGTGTAGAGGGAGCAAGATAGGCTAATCTAGTGATTGTATTCTAGGTGTGTGTTGGTAATCGATGCAGGCAGCCGGGACGGGACGTAGCCCAGTGGTACAGCGCTCGCTTGATGCGCGGTCGGTCTAGGATCGATCCCCGTCGTGGGTACATTTTGGCTATCTGTCGTTCCAATCAGTGCACCACTTCTGGCATATGTGCTATTCTGTCTCCGGGATGGTGCATGTATAAGATCCCTTGCTACTGATGGAACATTATAGTGGCTTTCCTCTCTAAGACTATTTGTCAAAATTACCAAATGTTTAACATCCAATAGCCAATTGTTAACAAGTCAATGCGCTCTAGAAGGAGATCTCTGTGTGTATGATGCAGGGACGACTATGTAGAGTGCATTCTGGGTATGTTCGTAAGCGATGCATTCTGTGTATGTTGGCTAGCGATATTTTGTTTGTATGTGAGATGGCAACTGGTGCAGTGCAGATCTTTCAGGTATCCTGATGGTAAACAATATATGGTGGGGATAGGTGATGAAAACCAATGCGATGTTTGTATGTCGCATGGCAACCGGGTACATTGGATAAAATTGGACAGATGAAAGTTTTATCGACGAGAAACAAAAACAACAACCAAGCTTTCTTCATGGCAAGCCCTGCGTGAACTGTGTTCTCTGGTTATCAATAAGTGACTAGCCTACAAGTACACGACAGAGCGATGACATCCGTCCTTTAGGTCACGACTTTAAAGCATTCGTCGCATTTGTCACAGAACAACACACACATACGTACACACCACATTCATTATACATGACTGCATAATGCGTTTCTTAGTGTGACTCAGTGTTCGTTGTGTTGTTTCTTTGTTTATTTGGTGTCGTGGTTAAGCCATCGGACATAAGGCTGGTAGGTACAGGTTTCGCAGCCCGGCACCGGCTCCCACCAAGAGCGAGTGTTAACGACTCAATGGGTAGGTGTAAGACCACTACACCCTCTTAACTCTCACTAACCACTAACAATTAAGCCACTGTCCTGGGAAGACAGCCCAGATAGCTGAGGTGTGTATGCTCAGGACAACGTCCTTTAACCTTGATTTGATATAAGCACAAAACTAAGTTGACATGAATGTTGATATATTAGTAAAACAATTCATTCTGCTAGCCTTCATCGTTCAAAAGCAAATTCACTGTAAGAAAATTATTATCCACGTCCGCAAAACAAACTAAAAAATCCACCCTATCTTTAAAAAACACCAAATCAACAAAAACCTTAAAATATGATGTATAACATCAATAACATCCTACATCAGTAAAGACTGCCATGTTGTTTATGTGCAGAAAATGTGAACACATCAATGCCATCCTACATCAGTAAAGTCTGCCATGTTGTTTATGTGCAGAGAATGTGAACAGATCAATAACATCCTACATCAGTGAAGTCTGCAGTTTTGTTTATGTGCAGAGAATGTGAACACATCAATAACATCCTACATCAGTAAAGTCTGCAGTGTTGTTTATGTGCTGAGAATGTGAACACATCAATAACATCCTACATCAGTAAAGTCTGCAGTGTTGTTTATGTGCAGAGAATGTGAACACATCAATAACATCCTACATCAGTAAAGTCTGCAGTGTTGTTTATGTGCAGAGAATGTGAACACATCAATAACATCCTACATCAGTAAAGTCTGCAGTGTTGTTTATGTGCAGAGAATGTGAACACACCAATAACATCTTACATCAGTAAAGTCTGCAGTGTTGTTTATGTGCAGAGAATGTGAACACACCAATAGCATCCTACATCAGTAAAGTCTGCAGAGTTGTTTATGTGTAGTGAATGTGAACACATCAATAACATCCTACATCAGTAAGGTCTGCAGTGTTGTTTATGTGCAGATAATGTGAACACACCAATAGCATCCTACATCAGTAAAGTCTGCAGTGTTTTTTATGTGCAGAGAATGCGAACACATCAATAACATCCTGCATCAGTAAAGTATGCAGTGTTGTTTATCTGCAGAGAATGTGAACACATCAATAACATCCTACATCAGTAAAGTCGTCAGTGTTGTTTATGTGCAGTGAATGTGAACACATCAATAACATCCTACATCAGTAAAGTCTGCAGTGTTGGTTATGTGCAGAGAATGTGAACACATTCGGGCAGCGTCATCCTTTAAAACCAATATTTCTATAAAACTGAAAAATGTGACTTTCATTGTTTTTCCCGTGGACTCTTCAAGTGAATTATAGCTTTTTTAATGACTAAATATGCATGTATATATTTAATATTTAAAACGAACATTGCTTTTCAATTTCATTGTCTGAATATGTCATGTGTTTTTGATCCTCCAAAATGTTTTCGATTTAATATATTATATGTGTGTCGTATGTCTAGTGACTTTCAAGGGCAAGGTCGCGGAAGGGCAGTGTAGACGTAATTTCCTTTTAGTCAGTATGACCTTCAAAGCGTACTGGCAGAAATATTTCATTCAATTTCGAATGCGTTCAGATGATTAAGCGGAAATAAAAATGATTGAAAAAAGAATCATTTCATTATTTATTTATTTATTTATTAAATGTTTATTTATTTATTTATTTATTTATTTACTTACTTATTTTCTACATATCTTTACTTATGTGTTTGTTAATTTACTTATTTACTTACTTTATTTACATATGCATCTATTTATTCATTCATTCATTTACCTCTGTATTTATTTATTTTATATTTTAATTTATTTTATTTTATTTATTATTATTTTTTATTGTTTTAATTAATTAATTTTTGTTTTCATTTTATTTGTTTGTTTATTTATTTATTTATTTGTATTTATTTATTTATTTATGTATTTATTTATTTATTTTTAGATTGTCCGTCTCCTCCAGCTGTTACAAACGCCACGGCTAACTTCACGACAAGCCACGAGACGACCAAAGTCGGAAGTCGTCTGTCGTACACGTGTGACGTCAACTTCCACCCAGTGGGTAACAGAACCTGTCTCCCAGACGGAACGTGGTCCAACTTCACATGTGAACCGGGTTAGTTTGACCGCCATCATACTTCCTGCATACACAAACACAAACAGAACCTGTCTCCCAGACGGAACGTGGTCCAACTTCACATGTGAACCGGGTTAGTTTGACCGCCATTATACTTCCTGCATTCACAAACACAAACAGAACCTGTCTCCCAGACGGAACGTGGTCCGACTTCACATGTGAACCGGGTTAGTTTGACCGCCATCATACATCCTGCATACACAAACACAAACAGAACCTGTCTCCCAGACGGAACGTGGTCCGACTTCACATGTGAACCGGGTTAGTTTGACCGCCATCATACTTCCTGCATACACAAACACAAACAGAACCTGTCTCCCAGACGGAACGTGGTCCGACTTCACATGTGAACCGGGTTAGTTTGACCGCCATCATACTTCCTGCATACACAAACACAAACAGAACCTGTCTCCCAGACGGAACGTGGTCCGACTTCACATGTGAACCGGGTTAGTTTGACCGCCATCATACTTCCTGCATACACAAACACAAACGTGGTGCGACGTAGCCCAGTGGTAAAGCGCTCGCTTGATGCGCGGTCGGTCTGGGATCGATCGCCGTCGGTGGGTCCAATAGGCTATTTCACGTTCTAGCAAATGCATCAAAGTTTGTTTTGTTTAACGACACCACTAGAGCACATTGATGAATTAATTATCGGCTATTGGATGTCAAACATTTGGTAACTCGGACTTGGAGAGGAAACCCGCTACATGTTTATCATTAGTAGTAAGGTATATTTTATATGCACCTTCCTACAAACAGAACAACACATACCACGGCCTTTTACCAGTCGTGGTGCACTGCTTGTACCGAGAAAAAACCTCAATCACCTGAATGGATTCACAGAGGTGGTTCGACTGTGCAACGCAAGCCCTTCAGGCGAGCAATTAACGGACAGAGCTAAATCCCTCCCCATCCAGTACGCCACGACTGATATATAAAAAGCCGTGGTATGTGCTATCCTATCTGTGGGATGGTGCAAAAGAAAAAACCCTTGCTACTAATGGAAAAATGTAGTGGGTTCCCTGTGTAAAATCATGTGTCAAATTTACTTTATGTTTGACACCCAACAGCCGATGATTAATAATTCAACGTGGTCTATTGGTGTCGTTAAATAAAACAGAACTTGAAATAATTGAAAATCCCGTGTTCATTTATGAGGTAGTCCGTTAATTTTCATGTGATATAAAATATGTTTTCTTATGAGACTGTATTACATGTTAATGCATGAATGAATGAATAAATGAATGAATGAACCAGTGAATAAATGAACGAACGAACAAATGTTGAACAATAGTAGACATATGAATGAATCGATGATCAAAACATCATTATTATATTAAAACACAGTATACGTGACTGTGGAAGTATAAATATCACAGGTATATTAACATTTCGAATATATATATATATATATATATATATATATATATATATATATATATATATATATATATATATATATATATTTCATTCTTTAAAAAAAAATAAAAGCCAGCATGTCGTAAGATTTGCAAAATAAATTCCATCACATTTTGTCTTTCAAATATATATTTCCTTGTCGGTTTAAAACATGGACCGTGCTCGCCCAGAAGCGGAGGATCCTTGTTCTGAATAAATTAATGTGAGAGATATGTCTGACCGATGCGAACACCACACAAGACTATTTCATCCTCCCTGTAGCGCCTCTAGGAGGACTGCCACTCTTCTGGGACTGGCTTGACAGAATGAAGCTTGTTCGCAACCGCACCGTTCCAATCATCTTGCCAAATTGAATACAATCATGTTTAAGATCAGTGTAAGGCACACCAACCATGGAGTGAGGCAAATCCAAAACAGACTTGGCAGCAGATGCCAGTGTGGCTGGGAACCCAACATAATTCAATGTCTTTATAGTATTCACTATGGATAAAACGACACACTTTCGTATCAATATCCTAATTGACGGATGTTCCATTTTCATATTCTGTAAAATTTCGAAAGAAAGAAATGTTTTATTTAACGACGCACTCAACACATTTTATTTACGGTTATATGGCGTCAGACATATGATTAAGCACCACACAGATATTGGGAGAGGAAACCCATATAGCCGTAAATAAAATGTGTTGAGTGCGTCGTTAAATAAAATATTTTCTTTCCTAAACGTTTTATAAGCACGGGCCCAGGACAAGCAATCCCAGACTACTTAAATCACTGTGATAACAGTGATGATACCAGATGTTCGCGAAAGATGAACATATCCTGCCCCACCGGTGACAACGGTCATGAGTATGGCATGACAGCTGTCAAGTCTGTCACTTCATATAAAACGATGTAAAAAATTGTTTACTATTATTATTATTATTATTATTATTATTATTACTATTATTGTTTTACTGTGAATGAAGATTTGTGGTCACAGTGCTGCAATTATTATCTAATTAATTATTTATATTTGTTGATCCATGCCCAGTTGGAGACGGGTTCGTGTTGCTGGAGAACTCACAATTGTGCTTTAAGGTTTTCGAGGAAGTGAAAACCCCTTATGAAGCACGTAACACCTGCAACCGACTTGGGGCCAAGTTAATCGTTGTAGACACGGAGGAGAAAAATACGGCTGTCAGTGAATACGTCAAGTCAAAACTAGGTAATTTTAATGCTAGTCACACACTACTAACCGTCACGACAAAGTTGGCCAGTTGGCCGATATGACGACTGCTATGACTGTCCAATTGCTACGACATATTAGTTGCTAATGTTAGCGCACCTGTCGTACGTTGATAGTGTTACGTGCGTGCGTGCGTATGTGTGTGTGTGTGTGTGTGTGTGTGTGTGTGTGTGTGAGAGAGAGAGAGAGAGAGAGAGAGAGAGAGAGGGGGGGGGGGGTGATATTACAAAATAGTTGTCGAGTTGGCTATCACCGTCGTGATAGTTCATAGTCTGAACTTAGCATTAGTTTTCTCTTCTTTACAGACTCTTGCCCATGACTTGGTTTATAACCATGTCTTTTATAATTCTATGGTCGATGACTTTCGCTTGGTTTGGCTTGGTACATAATATATATATATATATATCATGTGTTCCAAACTTCATGTCATTATGTTCATGTTGTTTACAATGTGGTATGTTAAAGTTAAAGTTTGTCTTTTTTAACGACACCACTAGAGCACATTGATTTATTAATCATCGGCTATTGAATGTGAAACATTTGGCCATTTTAACATATAGTCTTAGAATGGAAACCGCTACATTTTTCCATTAGTAGCAATGGATCTTTTATATCCCACATATCCCACATATAGGATAGCACATACCACGGCCTTTGATATATCACAGTGGTGCTATCGCTGGAACAAAAAATTGTCCAATGGCTCTACCGACGGGGATCGACCCTAGAACGAACGCTTTACCACTAGGCTCCCCCCCCCCCCCCCCCCAATGTAGCATGTTTACATGAAATACATATCTATCATCACATCAAATCACCGTAAATAATGCATTATCTATCTATCCTACCTACCTATATACCTACTAACCTACCAACCTACCTATCTATCCTACCTACCTATATACCTACTAACCTACCAACCTACCTATCTACTAACCTACCTATTTTAATTTAATTTGTTTTTCTGTCTGTTGATCTATTTATTATTTGCTGTTTACTCATTTAGTTAGTGAGTTAGTTAGCTAGTTAGTTTGTTCTACTCGACAACCCCCCCCCCCATTTTATCAAGATAAGAACGCGTGGGGGGGGGGGGGGGGGGATTCGACAGTTGCGTACCTGCGTAGCAACCCAGAAAATAACCAAAGGTCCACATTTTCTCTATCAAATGTAGATAACATTACGTAAAAGTAGAGCACGCACCGGAAGACTGGTATCGCCACCAACTTCCGTTGCATCATTGCCGTATGCTATTTTTGAGAAACACATGTTCCATCAACTTGGGTATAAAACATTTATGTCTACTTTCCGTGACCTTGACCTACTTTCATGTGACCTTGGATCCGTGGTTGATTATTATATATGTATTATGCTATGTAATGTCAAAATACTTTGATTTAATTAATTTAGAAAACCCAATAAAGGGATATACTGAAACAGAATTCATGTGCCATATACTTGAAGCAAGTAAATTGTCCTTTCTTGGCATTGAAAAAATATTTGGGACTATTTTAATGACAATTTAGTGGAAATATTTATAGGGTAAATGCTAATAAAGGTATTAAAACCCCAAAATAAGGCTAAAATTTAAAAAACATTTCCCGTTAATGAAACATTTCCATTTTATGGGGTATGGGGCAATTAAAAAAAATGCTGTTGTTCAAAAATAGTTCTTTAAAATGTATTCCACCAGTACAGCAAAAAATCGTTATCATTCTTGTCATAAGTGGTGGGTGGTTTTGTTTTGGAGTTTTTTGGTTAAAGGTGTGTGTGTGTATTACTCCCCCCCCCCACCCAACCCCTACCCCCCCCCCACCCAACCCCTACCCCCCCCCCCCCCCCCCCCATTATAAATCCTACTTACGGGCCTGGTTCAACGTACATTAAATTAATGTGCTTGTCTTTTCTTTCGATGTCCTTCAGGTTCAAATACGTTTCTCATTGGCTTGACACACAAACAGAACAGGTTTGTCTGGGAAAACGGAAACGAGGCTACTGTCACCCACTGGGACAGTGGGCTGCCACGTGGCGCCAACAGGGACTGTGTGGTGCTGTACACCCACAACGCGTTGTGGTACGACTTCGTCTGTTCATTCAGATTCCGTTACATTTGTGAAAAACAACTCTGCACATAACAGCCATAGTATGAAGAACTTGCCCCCTGTTCGGCTACACACTACTCTTTTTTTTCAGGGGTTCTTGCCCCGTTCTAAGTTTCATTATTTCGTTCTTTCTTTTACATGCTCTGTGTTCTTTGTCGAAGACTAAAACTAAACTTGACATGTTTATATATGTACACACACGCACGCACGCACGCACGCACGCACGCACACACACACACACAAATAGAAATAATTATCAAAGTGTATTGCGGTATCGTCAATATCATATATTAGGAATAACAACTGTACTATGTGAGCCTGTGGAGACCATAATACATTATTTGTATTCATAATATATGATTACTGACGATACCGAAACACACGAGGGTAATGATATTTTTATCATATAACCTCAAGTTTAATACAACGTGTTTGTGTAAACTGTACACGCAACTTTAATTCCAGTCCACCATTACAAGATAATCAAATGACGTAAGAATATGTGTGGCTGTGTATTTTTCAATGGCAATGACGTCAAATTAGAATGGCGTCATTTTTGGTATCCTTAGGTCTCACTACACAGATGTCATCTGTGATTGAAACCCATGTTAAATTGCCCAAGTTCAAAGGAAGATTGCCAATAAAACGGGTTCTCGTTGGCACTAACAACATACACCATTTCGAAAATACATTATATACGCATTAATTTTCACTCCAAAATTGAGAACATTTTCGTTTTAGTTTTTTGCTATATCACCACATCTGGCTGTAGTACCGGTCCCAACAGGTAGTTCATTAACCGATTCACTCCGGCTGCGCTATACACCCATGTCCCAAAAGGTCAATGCACAATATTACAAAATAACATGAACAAAATACAACCAGAAGGCTTACCATTAAACATACATATTGTTTTAATTCTTCACCATTTCCTGGAAGTGAATATATGAGCAATAACTTGTGTCAGAATTAGGAACTATAGTGGATGAATGAGCTCTCACCCGGAAATGATCTGTGTAGTGATATCTTACATCAAAATAAACTAGGGCTTAACAGTTTTTGTTTTCTGAACGCTGGACAGCTTTGAGTGTAAACTTGCTATTGAAATGTTTTTATTTGATGACCATGGATGCATACGTCAATTATGGAGTGTCACTCAAGTACATTTGTTTAAATATCAATAAATCTAGTGCCATAATATCGATTAATTTACATCTAATTTCCAAAGTTATCAAATTCTTAAAGTATGTGATCTGAAAAAATATATTGCACTGAAAATGTAAGATATTATAGTTTAATATTATACTAAAAATAGCCTAATGGGCCCACTGAAGGGAATCGATCCCAGACCGACCACGCACCAGGCGAGTGCTTAACAACTGTGCTACCCCCCCCCCCCCCCCCCGCAAGTCATATGCTATTAGATTGTGTGACTACTACAATGACTTGTGAAATATATACTGACACACAATGAAAACGCAAAAACAGATATTTTTCAATATTTATTGGACTTAAAATAACAATTTATGAGAGTAAGCCATTGATTGGTACTTTTGTCTGGGTTTTAATCCTGGTTTTGTTCTCGTGACACATACAATAGCAGAAACACACAGAATGGTGTGAAATGCGTTCACTACATGCTCAATCATGCTGCGTGCAATGCACGTGAAATGCCAGTATGTGGACACATAAAAGTCACGTAACGGTGTCATATTCCTCGTCACATTAAGGCTACCACGACTCAGAGAAGAACAAAGGGAGCGAGCGTTTGGCATGGTTCAAGGGGGGACTTCGCAAAGCCAAGTTGCTAGGACCTACAGAGTCCATCCATTAACTATTGGAAGACTTGTTGAACGTCATCAACAGACCGGAAGTGTCCGTGATCGATCTCGACCTGGTCAACGTCCCGTTACGACCCCACGCCAAGATCGGCAGATTCGACGACACCACTCCGTGACCGGTTCAGAACTGCGATGATGACAGCAAGCAACACGATAGGACGTCATGGAAGACATATCCATCCGATGACGGTCATCTGTCGACTCAGAACGGCTGGACTCAGATGCAGACGCCCGTACAACGGTAACGTCATGACACCGCGACATCGTGCTGCGAGACTACAGTTTGCTCTTCAAAATGGTAATCATCCACCAGCCATTGTTTTCTCAGATGAGTCCCGTTTCTCTGTCTCCTTTGCCGATGGAAGAGCACGTGTGTACAGGCGACTACATGGTCGGTTTGGCGGCGGTTGTATGGTGGTATGGGGGCAATCATCTGTGATTTCAGGAGTGATCTCATCACTGTCGACGATGCCCTTACAGCCCAGCGTTATGTTGACGTTATTCTAAGACCAGTTCTCCAGCCACTTTTGCGCCGTCACCGAAGACCAGGAGGTCCCCTTCTGTTTCAACAGGACAATGCCCGTCCACATACTGCAAGAATTACCCAGGCATTCCTGCAACAAGCCGGTATCACCGTTATGAACTGGCCCGCCGTTTCACCGGATTTGATCCCAATTGAACACGTGCGGGATGAGTTAGGACGTCGTGTACGTCACCGCCAGCCACCACCGCGTAACGTCACTGAGCTTGCACAGGCGTTGCAAGGAGTGGAGGAACATTCCTGTGGCTTATTTGAGATGTTTGTGCCAATCCTTTCCCCGTCGTCTTCACGCATGCTCACGGGCCAATGGTGGACACACCAGATACTGACCTTGATATGGGGGGGAGGGGGTTGAACTTTTCGATTACGAATGCAACTCGATTACTGATGATAACTGGCCATGTTTCCATGTCAATGTATCTTCTGAATACCAGTCATTAATGTCAAATTACATCAATTATCAATTCATTAATAGTTTGTCGTTATTTGCAATGAAAAGTTGTTTTTGCGTTTTCATTGTGTGTCAGTATATATATATATATATATGTACTAAGACAGAGGCGCTTCTTTTGTTGTTCACTATAAGACATGCTTACATAGTCCTACAATAAAGTATATCAAAGTAAAGTTTGTTTTGTTTAACAACACCCCAGCACGAAACATGCATCGGCTCTTGGATGTCAAACAGTTGGCAATTCTAACACTTAGTCAACAGAAGAAACCCGCTACATTTGTCCTAATGTAGCAAGTGATTTGTATATGCACTTTCCTCACAGACAGGAAAGGACACATCACGGCCTTTGACCAGTTATGGTGCACTGGTTGGAACGAGGAAAAAAAACAACAATCAACCCGGTCCAACCAAGGGGGACACTAGGTTTACTCTCCACCCCTCTGTTTGTCTGTCTGTCTTTCTGTCTGTGTGTCTCTCCGTCCGTCGGTTCCACTTATAATTCTTCGAATGTCTGTGTTTCACAATTCCTCTCAGATCACGTTGTGGATTTATCAATTTTGACAGAGATATGGACCTTGAACATTTGTTTTCAGAAGGGTATTTTTTGTGTTTCGTTTGTTTTGGGGTGGGTTTTTTTGCAATTACTGAAGATATTTAAATGAAATTTTGTATATACCTTTATCATATACTGTTACTGATCCATAAGAGAGGAAGAATTTGTTTTGTTTAGCGACACCACTAGAGCACATTGATTAATTATATTTTATATACAATTTCCCACACACAAGAAAGCATATATCACGGACTTTGTGTGTAAATGTGCGCTTAATAATTCAGTGCAAAACCATATAGCTAATTGATTTTGCTCTGTTTATTCGATTCTGGGCATTGGGTTAATATAACTGCCATTTGCAACTTGTTAACACGGTAGAAACGAGTACCAGTGGAGGCACCATTCTGGTTTTGAAATACTTTTAGCTTCAATCGAAGATATTTTTTATGAACTATATCAGTTTCGAAAAGTAATCTTTATGGCTGAAGAGTTTAAAGGTATATGATGTAATTTATTTTTAGTTTCAACCACGTCAACAATCAGACAAAATATGCTTTTGAAACTACAGCTAAAACCCGTTGGCTCGGACCCCGTCGGTGCTCGAGAAAGTGTTCGACCCATCGTAACATATCGTAGCATACCTTTAGCAGATCGAGTATATAATAACTGAAAACAAATTCTAACACTAGAGGGCATAAAGGTCATAAACATTAAATGATTTGGCCTTGTTGATCTGGCACGTGTGAGGTCATGTGACACGCACCGAATGTTAATCATCTTCCATTTTAAGTCAGTTTCTACCAGTCAGGCATCCTCGTCCTCTGCCGCTAAAAAAGATGGTCTGACCCACGGCACTAACTAACGACCGCCGATAGTAGGGGTGCATAGTAGGTGGTTACAAGTGCCTCTTAACAATGTCAGAAGTAACTACTGAATACTCCCCGAAGTGGTTAGACTAAGCCCACAGCTAAAAGCTGATGGGGAATGGCAGGTCCGTGACACAGATAGTCACACGAGACAATCACCTGCTGCGGTTGGGGAGACAAGGACTGAGACGTGGAGGTGGACAGCGAAAGAAGTTGAACGATAGGAGGAGTTATCAGATCGGGAAGAAATGAGATGGAATTCAAAGGAGAGAAAGGAAAGGGGGCAGTGGGATAAACAAAATAAAATAATATAAAAAAAAGCTACCAGGCAAGTGTGTCCTATATCATTATTGTAAGGAATAAACAAAGACGACTCTTAGTCGGTTCCACAGAGAATGCCTTATTTCATATTATGAATTTACTACATGTTATTTATTTTTTGCCGATGTTTTGTAAATTGGACACAAAATAGTATTTACTTTTTATTTCCAAAACGCTTTTACTTGTCTTCTTACGTCAAACCAAACTGAAATTATTAACAAAAAAAACCCACTTTTGAACAAAGATGGCATTGTCATTGGTGTTACTAATGGTCATTGGTGTTACTCAGTACCTGATAACACAATGACAGGTAACACCAATGACAAATACGTGTATAATTAATCCATGCTCTCTAAAGAAACAGTTGAGAAAACTAAAAAAGTGCATGTTGTAGCAAACATACGATGTCTATAATAACATACAAAAAGTATGTTAAAATTATTAACCATTACACAAATACGATTGTAACACCAATGACAGTGAATAAATATACTTTTATATCTTGACAACACATTCATGACATTTAAAGAAAACCATTCACAACTGTTCATATGACTGCTGTTTTTGACAAATACGTTAGATGGCCGATATCTACCTGTGGAATGTTTCAACCAGAGAGCATTTAGTTTCTTTTGTTTTCTCATAAGTATATACAGTAACACCAGTGACATAAAACTCCAAGAACAAGTTTATATTGCCAACCATCTTTTTAATACGGAAAATATTTACAAGATTCCTTCTTTAGTGAGTAAGTCAGCCATCAGTACATATTACAGTAAAGGTATTCCGTGTTATGTCTTCTGTTATATATTTTAACAGTGCATGTTATGTATAGTGTTGTGCTAGGGACAGGTAACACCAATGGTATCTTACACTAATCCTGAATAAAATATCTATCAAAGCTGATTACCAAAAAGAAAACAAATGCTATGACAGGATGATATCATTAATAAGGTATTGTTAAAGACAACAAATTTAGTTTTCTAAAAATAAATAAAAAATAAATTTTGCAGGGACTTAAAAGTGTCACTTTGTGTAGAATGACCCAAGTATGACTACAATCGTAACACTTCACCACTGATACCAGCAATATAGACGACTGGCCTTCCGTAAGTATCACACTACAATGGTAGGAATTCACCACTGATACACGCAATATAGACGACTGACCTTCCGTAAGTATCACACTACAATAGTAAGAATCCACCATTTGACGCCAGCAATATAGACGAATGACCTTCTGTAAGTATCACACTATCACGGTAAGAATTCACCATTGATACACGCAACATAGACGACTGGCCTTCTGTAACTATCACTCTACAATGGTAAGAATTCAGCACTGATACAAGCAATATAGACGACTGGCCTTCTGTAAGTACAACTCTACAATGGTAAGAATTCACCAGTAATACCAGCAATATAGACGACTGGCCATCTGTGAGTATCACACTACGATGGTAAGGATTCCCCACTGATACCAGCAATATAGACGGCTGACCTTCCGTAAGTATAACACTACAATAGTAAGAATCCACCATTTGATGCCAGCAATATAGACGAATGACCTTCTGTAAGTATCAGACTATAATGGTAAGAATTCAACATTGATACAAGCAACATAGACGACTGGCCTTCTGTGTCACTCTACAAGTGGTAAGAATTCAGCACTGATACAAGCAATATAGACGACTGGCCTTCTGTAAGTACAACGCTACAATGGTAAGAATTCACCAGTGATACCAGCAATACAGACGACTGCCCTTCTGTAAGTATCACACTACACTTGTAAGAATTCCCCACTGATACCAGCAATATAGACGACTGGCCTTCTGTAAGTATCACTCTACAATGGTAAAAATTCACCACTGACACCAGCAATATAGACGACTGGCCTTCTGTAAGTATCACTCTACAATGGTAAGAAGTCACCACTGATACCAGCAATATAGACGACTGGTCGTTTGTAAGTATCACTCTACAATGGTAAGAAGTCACCACTGATACCAGCAATATAGACGACTGGCCTTCTGTAAGTATCACTCTACAATGGTAAAAATTCACCACTGATACCAGCAATATAGACGACTGGCCTTCTGTAAGTATCACACTACAATGGTAAGAATTCACCACTGATACCAGCAATATAGACGACTGGCCTTCTGTACGTATCACACTACAATGGTGAGAATCCACCACTTGATGCCAGCAATATAGACGACTGGCCTTCTGTAAGTACCACACTACAATGGTAAGAATTCACCACTAATACCAGCAATATAGACGACTGGCCTTCTGTATCACACTACAATGGTAAGAATCAACCACTGATACCAGCAATATAGACGACTCGCCTACTGTATCACACTGCAGTGGTAAAAATCCACCACTGATACCAGCAATATAGACGACTGACCTTCTGTAAGTATCACACTGCAATGGTAAGAATCCACTACTGATACCAGCAATATAGACGACTGACCTTCTGTAAGTACCACACTACAATGGTAAGAATCCACCACTGATACCAGCAATATAGACGACTGGCCTTCTGTATGTATCACACTACAATGGTAAGAATCCACCACTGATACCAGCAATATAGACGACTGGCCTTCTGTAAGTATCACACTACAATGGTAAGAATCCACCACTGATACCAGCAATATAGACGACTGGCCTTGTGTATCACACTGCAATGGTAAGAATCCACCACTGATACCAGCAATATAGACGACTGGCCTTCTGTATCACACTGCAATGGGAAGAATCCACCACTGATACCAGCAATATAGACGACAGGCCTTCTGTAAGTATCACACTACAATGGTAAGAATTCACCACTGATACCAACTATACAGACGACTGGCCTTCTGTAAGTATCACACTACAATGGTAAGAATTCACCACTGATACCTGCAATATAGACGACTGGCCTTCTGTAAGTATCACACTGCAATGGTAAGCATTCACCATTAATACCAGCAGTATAGACGACTGACCTTCTGTATCACACTGCAGTGGTAAGAATTCACCACTGATACCAGAAGTATAGACAACTGGCCTTCTGTATCACACTACAATGGTAAGAATCCACTACTAATACCAGCAATATAGACGACTGGCCTTCCGTAAGTATCACACTACAATGGTAAGAATCCACTACTGATACCAGCAGTATAGACGACTGGCCTTCTGTAAGTACAAGGCTACAAGGGTACGAATTCACCAGTGATACCAGCAATACAGACGACTGGCCTTCTGTAAGTATCACACTACACTTGTAAGAATTCCCCACTGATACCAGCAATACAGACGACTGGCCTTCTGTAAGTATCACTCTACAATGGTAAGAATTCACCACTGATACCAGCAACAGAGATGACTGGACTTCTGTAAGTATCACTCTACAATAGTAAGAATTCACCACTGATACCAGCAACATAGATGACTGGCCTTCTGTAAGTATCACTCTACAATGGTAAAAATTCACCACTGATACCAGCAACATAGACGACTGGCCTTCTGTAAGTATCACTCTACAATGGTAAGAATTCACCACTGATACCAGCAACATAGACGACTGGCCTTCTGTAAGTATCACTCTACAATGGTAAGAATTCACCACTGATGCCAGCAATATAGACGACTGGCCTTCTGTAAGTATCACTCTACAATGGTAAAAATTCACCACTGATGCCAGCAATATAGACGACTGGTCTTCTGTAAGTATCACACTGCAATGGTAAGAATTCACCACTGATACCAGCAATATAGACGACTGACATTCTGTATCACACTGCAATGG
Source organism: Gigantopelta aegis (assembly GCF_016097555.1). Classification (NCBI taxonomy): domain Eukaryota; kingdom Metazoa; phylum Mollusca; class Gastropoda; order Neomphalida; family Peltospiridae; genus Gigantopelta; species Gigantopelta aegis. The sequence goes on along the minus strand of NC_054705.1, from coordinate 44,135,497 downwards.
TAAGAATCCACTACTGATACCAGCAATATAGACGACTGACCTTCTGTGTCACACTACAATGGTAAGAATTCACCACTAATACCAGCAGTATAGACGACTGACCTTCTGTATCTCACAGCAATGGTAAGAATCCACTACTGATACCAGCAGTATAGACGACTGACCTTCTGTATCACACTGCAATGGTAAGAATCCACTACTGATACCAGCAGTATAGACGACTGGCCTTCTGTATGACACTACAATGGTAAGAATCCACTACTGATGCCAGCAGTATAGACGACTGGCCCTCGGTATGACACTGAAATGGTAAAAATCCACTACTGATACCGGCAGTATACGACTGGCCTTCTGTATCACACTACAATGGTAAGAATCCCCTACTGATACCAGCAGTATAGACGACTGGCCTTCTGTATCACACTACAATGGTAAGAATCCACTACTGATACCAGCAGTATAGACGACTGGCCTTCTGTATCACACTGCAGTGGTAAGAATCCACTACTGATACCAGCAGTATAGACGACTGGCCTTCTGTATCACACTGCAGTGGTAGGAATCCACTACTGATACCAGCAGTATAGACGACTGGCCTTCTGTATCACACTGCAATGGTAAGAATCCCCTACTGATACCAGCAGTATAGACGACTGGCCTTCTGTATCACACTGCAATGGTAAGAATCCACTACTGATGCCAGCAGTATAGACGACTGGCCTTCTGTATCACACTGCAATGGTAAAAATCCACCACTGATACCTTGTCTAGTTAATCAGTATTTACCGATTAACATTGACTCGACTGTATACTTTCCATATTAAAAAAATACTCGTGGCAAATCATATATGTATATATAAAATTGCATGGGGGTTTTCTAATACGATTTTTGTTAACGAGTGATGTGTGAAAACCGAATTTTCACGAATTGCGAAGCTATGAATTAAAATATGGTTTTCACACATCACGAGTTGACGTAAAAGTCGTATTCGAAAAAACACTACCTTTAGTAGCACCGACGGGGCGCGATCCTAGGCGTACCGCGCCTAAAGCGAGAGCTTTACCACTGGGCTACGTCTTGCCGCTTGTTAAACAAGGGTCATTTGTTATTTTGTTTGCATCGCTCAGTTTTACAACCAGTTAAACAGTTACTAGTAATTTGATGTCTCTACATTGTAGATATTTCCATATCAGCTGATGTTGTTTTTGTTGTCGTTTTTGTTGTTTTGTTCGCTTTTTTTGATTTTTGGTGGAGATTTTTGTGGGGATGGAGTGTCGTTTAACATTCATTCATTCATTCATTCATTCATTCACTCACTCACTCACTCACTCACTCATTCATTCATTCAATCATTCTGTTTATTGCAATGCATTTATATTGACAGTACACACCACAGCGTTTGTAAAACCAGTCATGGGGTACTGGTTGGGACGTGAAAAACCTTATCAGAAAATGGGTCCACTGAGGTGGTTCGATCCTACGACGCAAACACCCCGGGCGAGCGCTCTACCGACTGAGCCAGACCCGGTCCCGTTACTTTGCGAATGTTCTACCGTCTGAGCCAGACCCGGCCCCGTTACTTCGCGAATGCTCTACCGACTGAACCAGACCCGGCCCCGTTACTTTGCGAGCGCTCTACCGACTGAGCCAGACCCGGCCCCGTTACTTCGCGAATGATCTACCGACTGAGCCAAACCCGGCTCCGTTACTTCGCGAATGCTCTACCGAATGAGCCAGACCCGGCCCCGTTACTTCGCGAATGCTCTACTGGCAAGGACGATGTGATGTTGCTTAAAAGGATAACACGATGTCGAACCCAGATGCATTACTTCTAGTTTGAATATCTGTGTATAGAAAATTCGCAAGGCACTTCAGGTTGCGTGGTACAAAAGAAGAGAGTTCCGTGTCAAAGTTCAGTGTTTACACCGGCATCGGTGGTGTCATGGTTAGGCCATTGGACATAACACTGTTAGGTACTGGGTTGGCAGACCGGTACCGACTCCCATCCAGAGCGAGTTTTAAGGTTGCATGGTGCCAAAGAAGAGTTTCGTTTCAAAGTTCGTGTTGCACCATCATATATTTACGGAGTAAAAACAGCTGTGGGTGTGATATGTGACATTGCTTATTCGTGCAAATATTATTATCCATTGACAATAAATAAATACACTTTTATTTGTTATATAGTCGTTATGCATTATTTACCGGAGGTTTAAACTAATGCGGGGTACATCGACAAATGGAACTGCAATTTTCAGCAAAAATTACGGATGCTAATAACAACATTAATATAATCTCTTAAATGGTATGTGATCCCCCAGTTTTTTGGAGGTAGATTAGATGTGAGGTGCCACACTTTTTATTGCTGTGCATTCTGAGTGTGTTGATACGCTGCTGATATTAGTTCTATTAATAAGCGTTAATATTAGCGGCGATTGGAATTGATTTAGTATATTAGAACCTTCACCAGTTTACTTTCGAAACGACAACCCCTGTGTGCACGATAATAATTTGGAGTTATCTGCCATTTGCATAGGCAAATGACGATGGCTGCGACACTGGCCTTGGTGGTGTCGTGGTTAAGCTATCAGACATAAGGCTGGTAGGTACAGGGATCGCAACCCGGTGCCGGCCTCGATGGTGTCGTGGTTAAGCCATCAGATATAAGACTGGTAGGTACAGGGTTCGCAGCCCGGTACCTGCCTCGGTGGTATCGTGGTTAAGCCACTAGACATAAGGCTGGTAGGTACAGGTTTCGCACCCTGGTGGGGTCTTGGTTAAGCCATCGGATATAAGGTTGGTAGGTACAGGGTTCGCAACCTGGTACCGGCCTCGGTGGTGTCGTGGTTAAGCCATCGGATATAATCCTGGCGGGTACTGTGTTCGCATCCCGGTACCGGCTCCCACCCAGAGCGAGTGTAAGGCCACTACACCCTCTTTTATCTCTGTAACCACTAACAACTATCAACTAACCCACTGTCCTGGAGAGACAGTCCAGATATGTGAGGTGTGTGCCCAGGACAGCGAGCTTGAACCTTAATTGGACATAACCACGGAAATAAGTTGACATGAAATGAAATCAGTTTACTTTCGAAACGACAATCGACGAATTCACGATAATAACTGGGAGTTATCTCAATTCTGCATAGGCATCTGGCGATGGCTGCGACCGTCCATACCCGACAGTTATATATTAATGATGTGTCCCTCGCCACCACCTCTCCCAGGAAAGAAATGTTTTATTTAACGATGCACTCAACACATTTACGGTTTACGTTTATATGGCATCGGACATATGGTTAAGGACCACAGAGATATTGGGGGAGGAAACCCGCTGTCGCCACTTCATGGGCTACTCTTTTCGATTAACAGCAAATGATTTTTTATATGCACCATACCATAGACAGGATAGCACATACCACGGCCTTTGATGTACCTGTCGTGGTGCACTGGCTGGAGCGAGAAATAGCCCAATGGGCTCACTGATGGGGATCGATCCCAAACCGACTGCGCTTCAAGCGAGCGCAGTACCACTGGGCTACGTCTCGCCACCATCTCTCCCAGGATTTACAACGTGTGGAGTCAACAAGGAGAATAAGGTTGTTTTGTTTAACGACACGACTAGAGCACATTGAATTATTTTTCATCGGCTATTGAATGTTAAACATTCTAGCATATAGATTTAGATAGGAAACCTGCAGTCTGATAAAATCAGATGTATATATTATAGCCTGTGGTAATTAAAGACCTATTGGAGCTGATTATAATCCGATCGGGAAAGCCGCTAGATGTTTTACTTTACTAGAAAGGGATCTTTTCCATGCGCCATTCCACAGACAAGATGGCGCACATCACGGTTTTTGATATGCAGGTCGTTGTGTACTGGCTGGAATGTGGTATAGCCCAATGGACACACAGCCGGGAATCGATCCTAGAACTGATCGCGCACTCGTTGAGTGCTTTGCCGCAGAGCTACGTTCGACTCCTGGATCAAACTGTGCACTATACACTATAGCTTTCCACATTGGTGGAGGCAAACGATTCTGTTGAGCACAAGTTTGACATTGGTGGAGGCAAACGATTCTGTTGAGCACAAGTTTGACATTGGTGGAGGCAAACGATTCTGTTGAGCACAAGTTTGACATTGGTGGAGGCAAACGATTCTGTTGAGCACAAGTTTGACATTGGTGGAGGCAAACGATTCTGTTGAGCACAAGTTTGACATTGGTGGAGGCAAACGATTCTGTTGAGCACAAGTTTGACAATGGTGGAGGCAAACGATTCTGTTGAGCACAAGTTTGACATTGGTGGAGGCAAACGATTCTGTTGAGCACAAGTTTGACATTGGTGGAGGCAAACGATTCTGTTGAGCACAAGTTTGACATTGGTGGAGGCAAACGATTCTGTCGAGCACAAGTTTGACAGGAAGCAATTCACCTACGTTAACAACTTCCCAAACACCTGAAGGAGGGTAAGAGGGGCCCTTAGAGTGGGAAGCGGGCTGGGCAATATCTTGTAGAGTGGGCACAGTCTCTAGAGGAGAAACAAGCCATATTTGTACATATATTGATATAGAGTAGGATACGAAACGTACATTGTCGTACCCAAGTGTTCAGGTGAGGCGTTGGGTGTGTATGCGGGGAGGGGGGGGGGGGCACATACCTGTAAGAAATAGAGAATAATAAATGAGTGGCCGTTAGATACCATTTATCTTACGAGTTATTTATATAGAGAATGATACATGAGTGGCCGTTAGATACCATTTATCTCACAACGAGTTGTTTATATAGAGAATAATACATGAGTGGCCGTCACATACCATTTATCTCACAACGAGCGAAAGCGAGTTTGATACGTTTATAAACAACGAGTTGTGAGATAAATGGTATCTAACGGGTAGGAATGCATTATTCTATTTCTTACATATCAAAAAGAAAACCAGGTTTTAAGCAAATTTTGACATCTTTTTTTAGTAAAGGTTATTTAAAGCCGTTGCACTTGCAGCTAACTTGTAACTACACTCATGAATGTCAGGTTAATTATACGTCACAATGTAATCGATTTCCATCGTGTAGTTTTTCATTAGATGCATGGCAGTGGTAACCTGGTCACCACCTAGAGGTAGCTAACACACGAACATCTGTAAACAACGGGTGTGTAAGAAGGAGCATTTCCCTATTATCAAAACCGGCCTCGGTGGCGTCATGGTTAGGCCATCGGTCTACAGGCTGGTAGGTAATGGGTTCGGATCCCTGTCGAGGCATGGGATTTTTAATCCAGATTCCGACTCCAAACCCTGAATGAGTGCTCCGCAAGGCTCAATGGGTAGGTGTAAACCACTTGCACCGACCAGTGATCCATAACTGGTTCAACAAAGGCCATGGTTTGTGCTATCCTGCCTGTAGGAAGCGCAAATAAAAGATCCCTTGCTGCTAATCGGAAAGACTAGCCCATGTAGTGGCGACAGCGGCTTTCCTCTCAAAACATCTGTGTGGTCCTTAACCATATGTCTGACGCCAAATAACCGTAAACAAAATGTGCTGAGTGCGTCGTTAAATAAAACATTGCTTTCTTTCTTTTTTTCCCATTATCAACGGAAGGGAGGAAGGAATATTTTATTTAACGACGCACTGAACACATTTTATTTACGATTATATGACGTGCGACATATCCTTAAGGACCACACATATAATGAGAGAAGAAACCCGCTGTCGCCATGTCATGGGCTTTTTTTTCTGATTAGCAGCAATATACCTTTTATATGTAGCATCCCACAGGCAGGGTATTACAGACCACGGTGTTTGTTACATCAGTTGTGGAGCACCGGCTGGAAGGAGAAGTAACCGAATGACGGGGATTGATCCTAGACAAACGCAACAGGTGAACGGTGTTCCGCTTGGCAACCCCCCAACCCCCCACCCCCACCCCTCCTCCAACACATACACTTTCCCACTACCACTGCAGATTTACGAAAACCACATCGAAAATCCTTCGCTATGACTGTCGACATACAGACAGAAGCATCACGAATACATAAAAAAAGAACTTTGTTTTGTTTAACGACACTACTAGAGCACGTTGATTTATTAATCATCGGCCATTGGATGTCGAACATTTGGTAATATTGGTATATAATCTTAGAGAGAAAACCCGCTACATTTTTACATTAATCTTTTAAATGCACCTCCACAATAACAGGATATCACATACCTTAGCCTTTGTCGTTTTTGTTTAATTTTATTTATTTATTTGTTTAATTTGTTTAATTACAGAACTATTATTATTATTATTATGTTTTATTATTAATACTATTTCTTAATTATGATTATGATTATTTTTTTATTTAATTTGATTTCATTAATTATATATATATATATATATATATATATATATATATATATATATATATATATATATATATATATATGCATATATACAAACACATATTCCGTACGAAACTAAGCATAAAAGATGGACACCCGATACCTCTTGTTTAGCGAGTGCTATTTTCATATACAGATTCTTTACGCCATATGTCGTTCATGTCCGTTCCATACTTTAGATGCAATCCGATAATTCTTCATCCAATGAGAGCACTTCTCTCTTCCGTCGTTGCCGCTCGCTCGCCGTAACGCCTACGACTGTTGGGGGCACAATCTGTTATTTGTATATCGGTGGATATCGGAAAATGCTTTTCATCGCACCTGCGGTGATGGTTTTTACCTCTGTGCGTTTTGCTTCGCCAAGCCTGGTGAAGGTGCTAAAAAACTCATCGCTGTGGAATTGATGAACAGGAAGAAATATAAAAATAAATAGATATACTGTATTTCGAGGATACATTTCATGTTGATCAAAATTGTGAGTATGTTTGTCTCAGTCATTTCTGTTAGCAGTGATACGCTATATCTATCGGTCTGTCTGTCTGTCTGTCTGTCTGTGTCTGTCTCTCTGTCTTTATATCTATCTATCTGTCTATCTATCTATCTATCTATATATCTATATGTCTGTCTGTATATCTATCTATCTATGTATATGCTTGTCTATCTGTCTATCTATCTATCTGCCTGCCTGCCTGCCTGCCTGCCTGTCTGCCTATCTATCTAGCTATCTATCTATCTATATATCTATCTATCTATCTATCTATCTATCTGTCTATGTATCTGTTTGTCTGTCTGTCTGTCTAGCTCTCTATCTATATTTATGCTATTTAGATACAATGTGTATTTTTATTGTGTTTCTCAATGGGACGGGATCTACTTCAGTCGGGAGAGCGTATGCCTGTGGTGACATTTTGAAGGATTCAAACCCCTTTGGTGGACCACAACTGGTGTATCAAAGGCCTTGGTATGTGTTGTGTTGTGTGTTGGAAAGTATTATTGTAAAAATCCCTTACGGCTAATGAATAAAAGTATATAGAGATTTTCCACTAAGACTATATGTCAGAATAATCAAATGTTTCACATCCAATAACCGATGATCAATAGATCAGTGAGCTCTAGTGATGTAGTTAAACAAAACGAAATTTCAATTTTAACTTTAACCAGTGGTGTCATTAAGGAACCCCCCCCCCCCCCAAAAAAAAAAACAACCCTTTAATTGTCCGTATCGTTGTAACACAGACATGAATGTTGGAAAACATTAATTCTGTGACCCTTCCTTGCATTGTGATACTATAGATAGTAATGGCAGGCCCGTGGGGATGGGGAGGAGGCTTTGTCCGCCAACTCGAGGATGAAAATGTTGGGGTTTTTTTTCCTACTTTATATAAATAAACGTAAAAAATATAACGTGTGCACCCCCCCCCCCCCCATTAGAGGCTCCTATACGCCACTATACATTCTGAATCACCATTAGAGGTCATGAACGGCCACTAAAGTCTCTAAACCGCCACTAGAGACTCTGAGCCGCCACTAGAGACCCTGAACCGTTACTAGAGACTCTGAACCGCCACTAGAGACTCTGAACCGCCACTAGAGAGTCTGAACCGCCACTAAAGACTCTCAACCGCCACTAGAGACTCTGAACCGCCACTAGAGATCCTGAACCGCCACTAGAGACTTTCAACCGCCACTGGAGACTCTCAAACGCCACTAGAGACACTCAACCGCCACTAGAAACTTCCAACCGCCACTACAGACACTGAACCGCCACTAGAGACTCTCAACCGCCACTAGAGACTCTCAACCGCCACTAGAGACTCTCAACCGCCACTAGAGACCCTGAACCGCCACCAGAGAGTCTGAGCCGCCACTAGAGACCATGAACCGCCACTAGAGACTCAGAACCGCCACAAGAGACCCTGAACCGCCACTAGAGACTCTAAACCGCCACTAGAGATTATGAACCGCCACTAGAGATTATGAACCGCCACTAGAGACTCTCAACCGCCACTAGAGACCCTGAACCGCCACTAGAGACACTGAACCGCCAATAGAGACTCTGAACCGCCACTAGATACTTAGAACTGCCACTAGAGACCCTGAACCGCCACTAGAGACCATGAACCGCCACTAGAGATTATGAACCGCCACTAGAGATTATGAACTGCCACTAGAGACTCTGAACCGCCACTAGAGACCCCGAACCGCCACTAGAGACCCTGAACCGTTACTAGAGACTCTGAACCGCCACTAGAGACTCTGAACCGCCACTAGAGAGTCTGAACCGCCACTAAAGACTCTCAACCGCCACTAGAGACTCTGAACCGCCACTAGAGATCCTGAACCGCCACTAGAGACTTTCAACCGCCACTGGAGACTCTCAAACGCCACTAGAGACACTCAACCGCCACTAGAAACTTCCAACCGCCACTACAGACACTGAACCGCCACTAGAGACTCTCAACCGCCACTAGAGACTCTCAACCGCCACTAGAGACCCTGAACCGCCACCAGAGAGTCTGAGCCGCCACTAGAGACCATGAACCGCCACTAGAGACTCAGAACCGCCACAAGAGACCCTGAACCGCCACTAGAGACTCTAAACCGCCACTAGAGATTATGAACCGCCACTAGAGACTCTCAACCGCCACTAGAGACCCTGAACCGCCACTAGAGACACTGAACCGCCAATAGAGACTCTGAACCGCCACTAGATACTTAGAACTGCCACTAGAGACCCTGAACCGCCACTAGAGACCATGAACCGCCACTAGAGATTATGAACCGCCACTAGAGATTATGAACTGCCACTAGAGACTCTGAACCGCCACTAGAGACCCCGAACCGCCACTAGAGACCCCGAACCGCCACTAGAGACTCTGAACCGCCAATAGAGACTCTGAATCGCCACTAGAGACCCTGAACCGGTACTAGAGACTCTAAATCGCCAATAGAGATTCTGAACCGTCACTAGAGACTCTGAACCGCCACTAGAGACTCTAAACCGCCAATAGAGATTCTGAACCGTCACTAGAGACTCTGAACCGCCACTAGATACTTAGAACCGCCACTAGAGACCCTGAACCGCCACTAGAGACCATGAACCCCCACTAGAGATTATGAACCGCCACTAGAGAGTCTGAACAGCCACTAGAGTGTCTGAACCGCCACTAGAGATTCTGCCAACCCACTACTCCAGATTTCATTCCTACGGGTCTAAATGGGATTTCAGCATAATTTCAGATCTCTGCGCAAATATGTCAAAATGACTCAGCAATTATTTCATCATGTGGGCGAATAAAGTTCAGGGCTTTTTTAAAATGTATTTAGTTTCTGTATGTCACTAATATGTCACATTTGGTAAACGATTGCGTGTGTTTCATTTTGTTGATAGTTTCGAAAAACAAAAGTGACATCATTCTGCTATTTTCTTCGTTTGTTATTCTAACCTCAGATTTCGTTTCCTAGCGTAGTACATCAACAACTCTTTACGTGTTAATTCAGTGGCGGGTCTAGGTTTGTGTAATGAGAAGCGAACACCACGTAAAGCACCAACAACCAGTCATAATTATGATTAAGGAGGTCAGTGTAAAACAATACCTTTCATAGTCGTGTTTAAAAGATCGGCAAATCGATTGTATTCTCATTTTGAATTTTAAACAAGTAGTTATAATAATAATAATATTAATAATAATAATAATAATCATCATAATCATAATCATAATAAAACACGTTATATTTTTCCTATCGGTCCACAATATTACAAATAGGCAGTGTGGTTTCACACAATGTGTGTTGCCCCCTGCATTACAAAATCATGGCTACGTCAGTGGGACCCTCCCCCTCCCCCTACACACACATACAAAAAATAACAACGCAGAAGAAAAAGAGAAGAAAAACAACAACAACAACATTAAAACAAATAATAACACACACCCCTCCCCCCCCCAAAAAAAAAAAAAAAAAAAAAAAAAAAAAAAAAAAAAAAAAAAAAATAATAATAATAATAATAATAAAAGAAATAGGATTTTTTTAGAAACGATTCAGAACCTTCAGATTCGCCGCATACGTAAGCGTATCCAGTGGGTATTCGGGGATCAAATTCATCCTGCAAAACGATTGTTTTCCTGTATATTTTCCTGGGGGAGCATGACTCGACCCCTATTTGAAAAGTCGCTCGCAACAGTTTACATCCCCCTCCCTTCCCCCCCCCCCCCCACACACACACATCATGCATAAATGCCTGCACACGAACATGGTATATCTCGCATTTACAATCCGTAATAGTGTAATAATTGTTTCTGACGTTTTATCTCTGCCGTATATTATACATGTACAACAAGTTAATTGCCGTAGCCACAGTTTTCGTTTATTTGTCGATTAACAGTCTGAAAAGCCAATCGCCGAAACAGCGGTCAGCCTGTTTACCGCCAGGTGGCCCGGAGTCGTCCAGAGAATAATGCGGCCAAGCGCAATGTTTACAGTTACACCGGCCTTTGTGGCGTCGTGGTTAAGTCGTCGGACATAAGGCTGGTAGGTACAGGGGTCGCAGCCCGGTACCGGCTCCCACCCAGAGTGAGTTTTCACGACTCGATGGATAGGTGCAACTAATTATACGGGTAGAATGATGGAAATACATGGTAAAAAGGTCTCAAGTCAGCACATTTTGCCCGAATATCTGTATAATTTAATTTAAGGTTTTGTTCCGGGGGGGGGGGGGGGTGTGTCTGTTTTGTTCTGATCTGTTCTGTCACGCAACCAATATCTTCGTAACATTTTTAGACTATAATGATTTTTCTTACACACCCGATTGTGAGAACACCAGGCGTTATTTATGATAACACATACCCTGTTTACTCACGTACGTGTGTTAACAATTTCAAGACATACGACTGGCTACTCTTAGGTGATTACCAGATCACCAATGCCATATATCCAATGAAAAACAACACAGTGGAAATAGATTACATTGTGACGCATAGTGAACCTGACGACTATGTGTCTGTTACACATAAGTCAGCTACAGGTGCAAAGGGTTGTAAATATCTTTTAGTCGAAAAAGATGTTAAAATTCGCTTAAAACCTGTGTTTTTTTAGGATATGTAAGAAATAGAAATTCGTTGTTTAAAACGCATCAAACTCGCTTTTGCTCGTTACATACATTTTAAGACAACTCGTTGTCAGATAAATGATATCTAACGAACATGAATGTATTATTCTCTATTTACCACACAAGAAGCTGTCTGCTAATTTCGAACGGCATCTAATTGGATGTGATTACATATTCGTCCCAGACATAGTATGTGTTTCCCCGGCGTCCTCTGTGGAATGACAATATCCGGCCAGGTTCTGTTTACAAGAGATGCATCATGTTCTAGACAATTCACGTCTCCTAACATTACAATGCCTCAAATCATTTCCTATTGCTGATGGTGTCGACGTCTTCCTATACAACATAATACATAAAGAGCATATCAATAAATTGGTCCTTTGAATGTAGCCTGACATTTTGTAAGTAATTCTGGAGATCGATTCTGGTTCCTTGATAGAGAGGGGGCGAGGTGGGGTGTGAGTTTTTCTGTGTTCTTGATCGCTGCTGATGCGTATGAGTATGTTAAGATCTCGTTTCGTCCGTACCGTATGGATTCGTTTATTACTGGCATGCATCCTGTTCTTCAGCTATAAGATGACGGGACCTGGTCTGTGGTAAATCGCTCGCTTGATGGGCGGTCGGTCTAGGATCGATCCCTGTCTGTGAGACCATTGAGTTAATTTTTCGTTCCAGCTAGTGCACCATGACTGGTATATCAAAGGACGTGGTATGTGAAATCCTGTCTGTGGGACGGTGCATATAAAAGATCCCTTGCTACTAATGGAAAACATATAGCGGGTTTCTTTCTAAGGTCTGTTGTCAAAATTACCAAATGTTTGGCATCCAATAACCGGTGGTTAATAAATCAATGTGTTCTAGTGGTGTCGTTACACAAAACGAACTTTAACTTTTATCACGTTTATTTGTTTTTGTTTAGAGCTGATTGATTAATTAATTATCGGCGTCAAACTTGTGGTAATTGTGGCACGTAGAGGAAAGCTGCTGCATTATTTTTTTCCATTAGTAGCAAGAGATCTTTTATATGCACCGCCCCACAGACAGAATAGCACATACAACGTCGTTTGATATACCAGTCGTGGTGCACTGGCTGGAATCAAGAAAATAGAAGAAAAAAATCGACCCCACCCAACATTTCCCGACCAAAACAAATACATAAAAAATAACAATAAAATAAGAAAGAACAAATAAACCCACTGAACCCCCCAACCCAACACCCCCCCCCCCAAAAAAAAAAAGAAGAAAAAAAACAAAAAAAAACAAGAGAAGAAAAAAATAAACCTCAACCCAAACAAAACAACAACCAAACATAAAACATAACATTTAAAGAAAAAAAAAACAGAAAAAAAAAACCCTTAAAAAAACCTGTCACTGTGTGACTTCTTCCTTAATAATAATAATAAAAAAAACCCGTTGATAACTAAGTCTTGTTTTGACGACATTCTAAATATAACATGAAAGCTCACCGATATTGTAAATTATGTTGCTACCATATTACTTTTTCAGTGCCAACCTCGCACTTTGATTATTTCAATGTCTACAAAGGACCCGCTCTCCTCGGCGAGGCTATTTATGAATCGTTTTGACTGGTCTTCATTACACTGAAGCCATTTAGCGTTTCTCGGTAAAATCACACTTCCCCTGTGCGTTGGCAGCAATTTATGGCATCGATATGACCACAAGATATCGAGCTTAGATAGTAGAAGATTACCTAGACTAGTTTCCGAGCGACAATACGCAGCTTTGCGATTATCGTCATAGCATTCATAATCATATCCAGTAGACTGGTTAGAGATTTGCGAAGCTATCTCATGGCTACGGTATCGTAAAACTGACGTAAGTTAGTGCGCCACTACGACGCATGCCACAGCCTACGACGGTTTCACGATATCATATCGATAAGATAGCTTCGAACGACCGTGCCCTGGTCAGTAGTTGTGTGTGCTCTCTCTCTCTCTCTCTCTCTCTCTCTCTCTCTCTCTCTCTCTCTCTCTCTCTCTCTCTCTCTCTCTCTCTCTCTCTCTCTCATAAAACAGTGTTCATTTATAAACATATAAAGCTCGTGACTAGTCCAATTATATTACTCGGGACATAAAGTTGATAATATCTCGTTACTCGGGACATAAATTTTATAGTACCTCGTTTATTATCTTGTCTGTATCCCATCCCAATCAAGATTTGTGGATGTAAATACGTGAATCATTTGAAATCGAATCTTCATTTTGACACAGAACAGGCTGTCATTATCTTGGATACACGATGAAAATGTTTTATGTGTCATATTTATCGCCAATGATTCTTATTAAAAACTCTATTTACGCTATGAACGTGTTTTGTGTATTTCGTATTCTATAAACTTTACATTTTTCGATAAAGAATATTGAAGAAACTGTTCACACGATGGAAATTTTGTATGTACTTTATATTTTTCGCCAATGATTACTGAATTTTTTTATGTACTTTATATTTTTCGCCAATGTTCCTGAGATTTTCTATGTAAATTTTATTTTTCGCCAATAATTCCTCAGATTTCCTATTTACTTTATATTTTTCGCCAATGATTCCTGAGATTTTCTATGCACTTTATATTTTTCGCTAAGTATTCTTCAGAAAAAGTACTCTTTACAGCAAGTGGCAATACATTACAATTGTGATATTCTTGCGTTATGTATGTAAATATTATATGTGCTATTGATTAATGTATAGTTATTTATCATAAATGGAACTAAACTCTTTAAAGCCCTTCCACAAATACAGATGTAAAGACTTCATAAATGCGCATGCGGAGACTATTAGTGGTAATGACTGGGGAAAGAAGCCCATTTGTAATTGTTATCTCCTAGCATTATCAAGATCAAATTTCGTAATCTCCGTAATAAATCACACTGAAAACAGGGTGATGTATGGCTGAGAAAACACAATTTTTTCCCTGTTTAAGCTGAACTGAAATACAGGGAAAAGGTTGTCGATAGTGCCGCTGCATGTTTACTCCAGGAAATAATAACACTCATGATGTTGCGAACATGTTAAGAATTGTTTTTTTTAATGCGAAGAGCTTTCGTTGAAAATCAAGGTAAATCCTTTTATTTTTTGTAAAAAATTTCTAAAGTACACAATGATCGGCTGTTATTGCCTATATATTACGAATAGAACAAATCGACCAAAAGCACGAAATTGCGTTACTTATGTCACTACATGTTGATGTTGCAATCACAGTAAGCCAATTGTAAACATCTGTAAGCATAATGATGAAAAAATATCCTCTAAAGCAATCAAACATTATGTGTGCTATACACATCGCCTTGATGAACTGACACATTAAACAATTGTGGTATGTACTGTCCAGTCTCTGGAAAAAATGCATATAAATCCCCGTTACTTCTTTCGCGGTATTGCAGGGACAGCTTATGCCATATGAGTTGGTTTCGTCTCTGTCTCTATCGACGGAATGTCGAAATAAACGTACTTCGCTTGCTATGAACATGTGCATATAAGATTCACTTTGCTGCTGTATAGCAGTAACCTTTGCGATGCTATCGTATTTCTCTCTCTCTCTCTCTCTCTCTCTCTCTCTCTCTCTCTCTCTCTCTCTCTCTCTCTCTCTCTCTCTCTATATATATATATATATATATATATATATAGATATATATATATATATATATACATGACAGGGCGCACGGGATTGTACTGACTGCGCCTCAAGAAATACATATTTTGGAGGGGCGTGCAATCCCGTACGCCCTGTTAAAAACCCACGTATCAAATTTATTACCTTTTTTATCTATTTTTATAAGTAAACAACACATACACTAACACTCAAGCTATTAAACAAAATGCACACACATTTAGAGTTTGAGTTTAATAAGATAACATAACATCCAATTCCTCAAAATACATAAGATTTTTTTGTTAACAAATAACTACGCAAGGTATTCCGGGTGGTTTTACCCTGAAAATATTTCGAAGCCTGTTTCGCAAAGGGAAACAATCTCATAGCGCCTTATTATCTTGCGTGTTTTAAACGTTTATGATTATGTTGTAATCGTATCGGAAAAACAAAATTGAACACCCGCAGCCGAACAAAAATATTTGTCGTGTTGTACTAACTTATAGAACCTGTAAAAAAAGCATGTCTAGTTATTACTTAAAATATGTTCGTGATAATTAGCGCAAGTTCTAACACGGTAACTGATTACGCCATCCTATATTGTAGCATTAGATTTTAATACGCGAAAAACTACAACCTAGCACATTTTTATGGCCAAACATGCTCAAGAAATCTTCAAATAAACAGTAAAATACAATTTACCGAAAGTTTGGTATTCCCTTTCATAATGAATTCAAGTATTTTAACAAATTTAATCAGTGAGGCATGTTGCAGAAAATTTCGTCTGTCTCGTCATTAGTTTGTATTTTCGTACAACCAGTCGAGCAAGTCACGTGACATTTCGTACACCCCGGCAAATTCTGTATTTTCCCGCACATCCTGTATTTTCCCGCAAATGAGACGGTGTACTTGTGGTATGCATTGGCTATTGACCAATCAAAACGCATGAAATTGATCTAAAAGGTAATATTATATATATATCCCCCCCCCTCTCTCTCTCTCTCTCTCTCTCTCTCCTCTCTCTCTCTCTCTCTCTCTCTCTCTCTCTCTCTCACAAACAACATTTTTCTTTCCTCTCCTCTTTATGGAAAATACATGCATTCATGTGTACATATTTGCAGGTTTACTAATCCATCAACTTTTCCACTAACAAGAATATTTCGCCTTGTGGTTAATGATAGTTAACGACTTCCGTTCCTCGTAGTTGCAATGAAAACCTCAAGATAAACTCAATAAACCTTGTAATTGCCTCATAAATAAACCATTTTTCTTGCAAACAGCACTTAAACTTGGAAACTGATTTTATTTATCTCCGGAGTGTGTCAAATAGCAATAATACCAAAAAGAATGTATTTGGCTGCTTTGTTTTATTTATATGTGTGTGCGTGTTAATTCCAATAGTATGTGGTCAGCAGTGGCTTCCGCCAGAAGTGCTGTCGGTTGTAGCGTGAATCCAGTTCTGTGATCTGATTGGATCATTTCCCTTTCTGTCAGTGCTACACAAATAAACTATACAACGACGTAATAGGTCTGCATTAAACTGAGGAGAATATCATGGCAGTAGGTTTGTCTGCTAAGGCTGCATATATTATGTATCAATAAATATTCATTAGTCGTGACTTTCTGCTGTTGATACCTGTCTGTGTAGCAGGTTTCCTCTGATGACAACGAGTCAGAATTATCAAATGTTTGACATCCAATAGCCGACCTTCTTCTTCTTCTTCTTTTCTTCTTTCTGCATTCCGACGCCATATAACCGTAAATAAAATATGTTGAGTGCGTCGTTAAATAAAACATTTCCTTATTTCTGCATTTCCTCCTCTTTGTTTTTTTTTATTATTATTATTATTATTATTATTTGTCTCATACATTATTATTATTATTATTATTTGTCTTCATACTCTTCTTTTCCTTTTCTTCATATTATTATCATTCTTCCTTTTCTATGTAGCCTGATGCGCGGTCGATCTGGGATTGATCGCAGTTCGTGGGCTTTTGGGGCTATTTCTCCTTCCAGCCAGTGCACCACGACTGGTATAGCAAAGGCCGTGGTATGTGCTGTCATGTATATGGGTTGGTGCATAAAAATATCCCTTGCTACTAATGGCAAAATATAGCGGGTTTCCTCTCTAAGACAGTATTTCAGAATTACAAAATGTTTCACATTCAGTAGCCGATAATTAATAAATAATTGTGCTCTGGTGGTGTCGTTAAACAAAACAAACTTTTAACTTTTCTTCCTCTTGTTTTTGGTCTTCTGCTTCTGTTTTCTATATTTGCACGACCTCTCCCTTCCCCCAGGATGTTATGACACGGTGTTAGACTAACACAGAGTCTGCTACTTATATCGCCTATTTACGTGTAACTGCTGTTGTATAATTAAATACATCTTTTTCTGAAGTAGACTTTGATTCTGCGTTTCCTTACACTTATATCGTGCCGTGTATTCTTGGCATTTGCGCATCTGACATCACATAACACTGTCAAATGGCATGTGAACTGACGCAACATTTTCGAATCCTGCAATCTGACACTTTTTTTGTGTGTTTGTGTTTTTGTTTAACACATTTTTTTCAATATAAAATGCCACATACTTTTTCATGGGTATGTATTCACATGTATCTATCTATTCATTCATTCATGTATTCATTCGTTCGTTCGTTCGTTCGATCATTCAGCAATTCACTCGCTCACTCACTAATTAATTCGTTCGTTCGGTTGTTCATTAATTAATTCATCCATTCATTCACACACTTGTTCATTTATCTATTTATTTATTTTTAACGATTGTAATTACATACGAAATATATTTTTCTTCATAACATATTGGTGGCTGTATATTAAACGTGTTTCTGATAGTTCTAATATTTGTACTAGGTAAAATTTCATTTTTCCCCCTAAAATATCTTTTTTCGTACGTATGAAATTATTTGATGACGAAATCCAGTTTGGGCTTCTTACAAATATTAAGATGACCAGAAACACATTGAATATACAAACACTGATATTCTAAACAAGAAAATCGATTTAATATGTAAGTTTAATCGTAGAAATATTTTATTAATCCGAAACATCTTACAATGCAGCAAATTCAGGAATGTCTCTTTAACATGCACTTTACCACAGGCAGGAAAGAACATACGGTACTACGGCCTTTGACCAGTTGCGTTGCCCTGGTTGGAACGAGTAAAAAACAAGAAGGATTCCACCGAGGTGGTTTGATCCTGCGAAGCAAACACTTCAGGCGAGCGCTCAACTGACTGAGCTAAATTCTTAAGAGAGGAAACCCGCTACGGTATATTTTTCCATTAGTAGCAAGGGATCTTCTATATGCACCATCCCACAGACAGGAAAGCACATACCACGGCCGTTGATGTGAAATTGTGGAATGAGAATACTGTGTACGAAGCCAAAACAACTGTGTGATGCTATCAGGAACATTTGTAACTGACACTGTTCCAATACCAGTCACGTACAATGACATTTCGTCTCATCAAATATAATATTGACAAAACAGTGTTAATAAAATATGAAAATCGTTATCAGCTATCTTCCGATGACAAGACAAACCTGTCTACAATGTACTAAACTACTGGAAGAGATAGATATATATATATATATATATATATATATATATATATATATATATATATATATATATATATAGAGAGAGAGAGAGAGAGAGAGAGAGAGAGAGAGAGAGAGAGAGAGAGAGAGATACTGAGAGATGCACACATAGAGATAGGATTATGTAGTTACATTGTCTAAAATTAATGAAAAACAAATAACGGATCCAAACTATTTTCTCTTCTGTCCAGCTACTAGTATTAAGCCATTTCGTACTTATATTAGTTATTGATTAAAATTACATTATGAGCAGTCTCGCATTTTTGACAGGTAACAACAAGTAACCGAGTAACCTAGAACAGTATTTAGTGCAGGCGAATATAATCAGAGATTAGTAACTGCAAGAATATAGATAATGTTTGAAAATATAATTGATATAAAGTTTGTTTTATTTAACGACGCCACTAGAGCACATTGGTTGTTCATCTTATCATCGGCTATTGGACGTCAAACATGCGGTCATTCTGACACTGTTTTTTTTTTAGAGGAAACCCGCTGTCGCCACATAGGCTACTCTCTTACGACAGGCAGCAAGGGATCTTTTATTTGCGCTTCCCACAGGCAGGATAGCACAAACCATGGCCTCTGTTGAACCAGTTGCGGAGCACTTACTCAGGATTTGGAGTCGGTATCTGGATTAAAATTCCATGCCTCGATTGGGATCCGAACCCAGTACCTAGCAGCCTGTAGACCGATGGCCTAACCACGACGCCTCCAAGGCCGATCTATAATTGTTATAACCATTTCTTGTACTTGATTAGGCGGGAAGTAGCCTAGTCTTAAAGCGCTCGCCTGATACGCGGTCGGTCTAGGATCTATCCCCGTCGGTGGGTGCATTAGGTTATGTCTCGCTGTAGCCAGTGCACCACGACTAGTATACTAAAAGGCCGTGGTATGTGCTACCCTGTCTGTGTAATAGTACACATATATATATCCTTTGCTACAATGGAAAACAATGTAGCGGGTTTCCTATCTAAGACTCATGTCAAAGTTACTAAATGTTTGACATCCAATAGCAGATGATTAATAAATCAATGTGCTCTAGTGGTGTCGTTAAACAAAACTGTCTGTCTATCTGTCGAACTTTAACTTTTAACTTTATACATGTTTATTTGTATTAAACCGGGGGCGGTTGGTCTGGGATCGATCCCCGTTGGCGAGCGCATTGGGCTATTTCTCGTTCCAGCCAGTGCACCACGACTGGTATATCAAACGCCGTGGTATGTACTACCCTGTCTGTGGGATGGTGTATATAAAAGATCCCTTGCTGCTAATCGAAAAGAGTAGCCTATGAAGTGGCGACAGCGGGTTTACTCTCTCAATATCTGTGTGGTCCGACGCCATATAACCGTAACTAAAATGTGTTGAGTGCGTCGTTTCTTTCTTTTTTTCTTTTTGTATTAAACCATATCGACCATTGTTTAGTACATTATGTATAGTTATATATGTTTACTGAAGTTATGCATTACGCTGAATTGCAAACTCAATGCAAGTAAATAACGTGAACTCGTTGCAACGTCTAGACTGGCATCGTTTGTGTCGTAGTTTAGTTGGTAGGTACTGGGTTCGTATCCCGGTTTGAACGACTCTATAGGTTGGTGTACGACTACTGAACCATCTTCTCTCTTACTAACCACTAACAACTAACTCACTGTCCTGGATAGACAGCCCAGATAGCTGAGGTGTGTACCCAGGACATCGTGTTTGAACCTTAATTGGATATAAGCACGAAAATATGTTGAAATGAAATGAATGAATGAATGAATGA
Organism: Gigantopelta aegis; assembly: GCF_016097555.1. NCBI lineage: Eukaryota > Metazoa > Mollusca > Gastropoda > Neomphalida > Peltospiridae > Gigantopelta > Gigantopelta aegis. The sequence goes on along the minus strand of NC_054705.1, from coordinate 44,115,007 downwards.
ATGAGCCGTCCAAAACACAGACGTTGGAAGGTGAGGGCGATCTGTATTAATTCCATTTTCTGTTAGGAGGAGGTGGTAATTAAGTTTAGAACCCCCATCCCACCCCCCCCCCCCCCCCCACCCACCTCTCTGGTTTAGAACCGGTGCTGGGATGAGACCACATACCCACTAGACTACGTCCTGCTCGTAAAGTTGTTTTTCTCAGAAGTATATTTGCATGTGTACACGTACACCGTATCAACGCACCTGACAGTTGCGTAACGCTCGTAAAGTGATGGATGATCATAAAAATGGCTCGCACACAGATAACACGTACATCTAATTTGGTTTCAGCTTGGAGAAACTCGGCAAGTTTCTTTGATCGTTTTGCAAAAGATAATGTACCGCTTGTAGCACTGCGTAATGTCTAATAGCTGTCTCAGATCAAGCGGGCACCTGTTTTAACAAATGGTATATTAATTCTCATTACAACTTATTATCCAATTAAGGCTCAAACACGCTGTCCTGGGGACACATCTCACATATCTGGGCTGTCTGTCCAGGACAGTGGGTTAGTTGTCAGTTGTTATATGTTAATGAGAGAGAGAGAGAGAGAGAGAGAGAGAGAGAGAGAGAGAGAGAGAGAGAGAGAGAGAGAGAGAGAGAGAGAGAGAGAGAGAGGGAGGGAGAGAGAGAGAAGAGTGTGTAGTGGGTTTACACCTACCCATTGAATCGTTAAAACTCGCTCTGATTGCTTAACCACGTCGCCCCCCAGACATGTAAATGGTGTTAGTTCTCTCGCAAAGTGTCTGATTTAACAAGTCAGATTAATATTCTGGCAAAAGGTCACATTAACATGGATTGTGGGAAATTATTTTAAACTGACGTTTCGCTTCTTTCTTGGTTTGGTCAATTGTTTCTCGATGGGCGGGATGTAGCCCATTGGGGTATTTCTTGTTCCAGCCAGTACACCACGACTGGTATATCAAAGTTCTTGGTATGTGCTATCCTTTCTGTGAAATCGTGCATATAAAAGATCCCATGCTACTAATGGAAAAATCTAGCAGGTTTCCTCTCTAAGACTATATCATTAGTACATGTCAAAATTACTAAATCTTTGACGTCCATTAGCCGATGATTACTAAATCAATGTACTTTGGGTGGGATGTTTTAAACAAAACAACCTTTAAATGTTTCTTTCTCGAGATATTACTTTCTTGTTTTGACCGGCCTCGGTGGCGTCGTGGTTAGGCCATCGGTCTACAGGCTGGTAGGTACTGGGTTCGGATCCCAGTCGAGGTATGGGATTTTTAATCCAGATACCCACTCCAAACCCTGAGTGAGTGCTCCGCAAGGCTCAATGGGTAGGTGTAAACCACTTGCACCGACCAGTGATCCATAACTGGTTCAACAAAGGCCATGGTTTGTGCTATCCTGCCTGTGGGAAGCGCAAATAAAAGATCGCTTGCTGCTAATCGGAAAGAGTAGCCCATGTAGGGTTTCCTCTCAAGATATGTGTGGTCCCTAACCATGTCTGACGCCATATAACCGTAAATAAAATGTGTTGAGTGCGTCGTTAAATAAAACATTTTCTTTCTTTCTTGTTTTGTTTTTGTTTGTTTGTTTGTTGTTTCTGTAGTGGCTGTTGTTTTGTTTTTGTTTGTTTGTTTGTTTGTTGTTTCTGTAGTGGCTGTTGTTTTGTTTTTTGTTTGTTTGTTTGTTGTTTCTGTAGTGGCTGTTGTTTTGTTTTTAGTCCCATACCAATCCAACTGGAGGGGACTATAGATTTCAGCTCCTCCCTTTTGTCTGTCTGTTTGTCCCTTCGTCCTAGTTTTCCGGATGTTTCCGGATGTTTCTTTCTTACATTGCCTTGATATATTGAGCTGAAATTTTTTACATAGCTTTATAAGATATATTTTTACAGATCAAATTTGACTTTCATGGCGATTTACCCATTTTGCATAGAGTTATAATTCCATTTTATAATTACTGTTTTGTAATATGCGTCTGGATTGGTTAAAACGCTATCACGTGATCTAAAAAAACAACGTTCATTCTTCCATGAAGGCAAAAACTGCACTTTTTCGGTAAACAAATAAAAACAGAATGTTATTACCGTAACTACTTTTTATCAATTACGTCAACCACGTAATCCCCGGGGATTCCATCGTTTCTATTTTATTCCAATATCGTCTGCACTGTGAATGACGGTGACAATCCAGGCTTTAAACGACTCGGGGTTTGATCTGAGATACATAATGTATATGACAGGCCACACAAATGAAGCTTCTATTAGAAGTTATAGCAGAGAATGCTCAACAAATCAAACGAGAGACATGAGCGCAGCTCTGTCACATTTGACAAGAACACCAAATCGACAACTTACACGCGCGAATACACATACGCCTTCGTGCACAATTACGCGACCTGTCCTTTCCTAGAATATCAAACGATCACAAACATCCTCTGAAATCCACACACCCAGTAACACTGAAACCATTTTATCCCTTTCAAGTCAGTGTTCACATTCACGTTTTCACTAATTCAACTTTAATTAAAATTTATAAAACCTTATGTAAATAATTATAATGAATCGGAGATATGACGTAAAAAAACGAATGTAACTTTCTAAGGGAATTTCCTTATTTGTGTATTGATACATTTGTAAATCATTGTGGAATAGAGTTCGATTGGGTTTTTTAAAAAATATAGTTTTGTATAATGGCAATATTAATTTATTTGGAATTACGCAGTGTGAAAAACGGTTTTGGTGTTTATCATCGCATGAACGTCAGAAATATAACGTTCAATTCTTAGATGTACCTTGAATTTAGGAGATATGCAAACTTGTTTTCTGGTCTTATGTTTTGTAATGCTTGAAGTTTTTAGATGGAATTTTATATATAGCTTTATCACGTTACAGATCACGTTTAACTTTCATGGCAATTTACCCGTTTTTCACCGTTATGAACTTATATTAGGAACAAACAAACAAAACAAAAATATTTGGCCCGGTAGGGGGCATGCATTGCTTAGCAGTACTCTTAGAACGCTTACTTACATTTTAAATTGTTTTGTTTTTGTTTCTGTTTCTATTTTTGTTTTGTCTTCTTCTTGTTCTTCTTCGTCCTCCTCTTCTTCTTCTTCTTCTTCTTCTTCTTCTTCTTCTTCTTCTTCTTCTCCTTCTTCTTCTTTATCTTAGCCATCTTTTTACTTCTTTTTTGTTTTCTGTTTCCGTCCCGGAGCACTTGGTCTAATGTTAGAGAAGACCGCGTAATTGATCTGAATGTTTGCCGTCATCCAGTATATTTTATTTTATTCTGAGTTACTAGGTGTCTAACACAATGTACTTGATACACTGTGCCTAGCGAGTGCAAGGAGGAATCGACTGCTGATACGTAATACAATCTTACCGATAAGCAAAACTGCAGTTTTGATTTTTTTCATTCGCGAAAAAAGGTTTCTGTGCACTAAAACAATATATTATACAGATTTGCATTTTCCTGAAATCTGTTCATGGAAGGGCGGAGCGTAGCTCAGTGGTACAGCGCTCGCTTGCTACGCGGTCGGTCTGGGATCGATCCCCGTCGGTGGGCCCATTGGGCTATTTCTCGTTCAAGCCAGTGCACCACGACTGTCCTGTCTGTGGGATGGTGCATATATAGAGGATACTCCCCGAGTGTCTTGTGATATCATAATTTATCAGCACGAGTTGATAAAAGTATGAAATCCGAGGCTTGCCGAGGATTTCATACTTTTATCAACTCGTGTTGATAAATTATGATATCACAAGACACTCGGGGGGGGGGGGGGGTATTCTTTTTATCATCCATTATCATTCTTTTCATTTGCGACAGTTGTAAACAATGTCAGTAATGTGGGTTGAATGTCAGCAGTAGACTCGTTAACTAGCAGAACGGCAGTGGAGTGACGTCACTAATGGTAGGTTTAGCGCTGAAACAAACACAGTGACGTAACAAAACATTGTATTGTGATTAAAATTTAACCAATCAAGATTATAAGAAGCGGAAATATCGCAAATTATAGTGCCAGCGATATCTCCTACAAAGGCCTTTAATGGATGATAAAAAAGATCCCTTGCTGCTAATCGAAAAGAAAAAATCAGTGTGCTCTAGTGGTGTCGTTGAACAAATAAACTTTACGCGCATTTTGGATAACGTGACATTGTTATTTTTTCTTACCAACGATCAGTTGTTTTATTGATATCTGATCGTCATCAACGTTATGCTACCCTCGTCAGGATTTTATTGGTATCTGATCGTCATCAACGTTATGTTACCCTCGTCAGGATGTTTTATTGGTATCTGATCGTCATCGTCGTTATGCTACCCTCGTCAGGATGTTTTATTGGTGTCTGATCGTCATCAACGTTATGGTACCCTCGTCAGGATGTTTTATTGGTGTCTGATCGTCATCAACGTTATGTTACCCTCGTCAGGATGTTTTATTGGTGTCTGATCGTCATCAACGTTATGTTACCCTCGTCAGGATGTTTTATTGGTGTCTGATCGTCATCAACGTTATGTTACCCTCGTCAGGATGTTTTATTGGTATCTGATCGTCATCAACGTTATGTTACCCTCGTCAGGATGTTTTATTGGTGTCTGATCGTCATCGTCATTATGTTACCCTCGTCAGGATGTTTTGTTGGTGTCTGATCGTCATCAACGTAATGTTACCCTCGTCAGGAAATGAACGTCTTTGATCGATGGGTATGCTTGAGGTTGCATTGGCACACAACGCTGTTGCTTGACGTTTCGGTGATCATTAATGTTTATCATAAAAAAAACACACAGTGTTTGCGATGTTATCAACAGTATAAGAATCATCCATGTTCATGGCCCCGTTCCACGAAATAATTGTAGCTAAGGTTAATTGTAGTGACTTACGGTGAGTTTTACAACTGACACCATACATTTTGCAGCCGTTCCACAAAGCAACCTTACGGTAGTCGTAAGTGCCCCTTTCATGATTAACATTTTCTGTTTTGAATAAGTGTAAATTAGTTATTAAATAACAAATTGGTTACCGACTTTTCGGAACATCTTGGATGTATTCACTGGTATCGGGCATCCATGAAGTAACTTTGTCAGTTTAGTTGCTAAACGATTGTTTTCGAAAGCGACAACAGTGCTAAGATCGTTTCGTGGAACCGGTCCCCATGGCGCCTACGTGTGACGTCACGGTTAACAAAACAACTGGTACACATACAGGATTATTTGGAAACAAGTCTGACATTCCAACACAATCACGAGCTACGGCCAATTAGTGGAAGAACTGTGCTTTACAGAGGCGGATCGAGGGGGGGGGGGATGCAGGAGCCTGGCCCCCTCTAAATTTTGCGAGTTATAATTTTATTATATATATTAATTTTCATTATATTACGATCCCCCTCCAAACCTCCCCCAAAAAGTGCCTTGGCATTCTGCGTCATGCCATTGCCCCCCCCCCCCCGGATTTTCAGGATCCGCCACTGCATTACCAGTTAGGTGCTAAAACAATACGACCACGACCGTTTAGTAATACATAGTCCTGTTACAACGTCATCGACGGCGTACAAATAGAGAATATTGCATGAGTGGCCGTTATATACCATTTATCTTACAACGAGTTGTTTAAAAGTGTATCTAACGAAGGAAAGCGAGATGGATTCGTTTTTAACGAGTTGTAAGATAAACGGTATCTAACGGACACTAATGTAGTATTCTATTTCTTACATATCCTGAAAAAAAAGGTTTAAAGCAAATTTTTACATCTTATTCGACTAAAAGTTATTTACATCCCATGCGTTTTTAGCTAAAATACGTGTCACGGACAAAGGATTGTCAGGTAATCTATAGATCACAGTGTAATCGATTTCGGTCGTGCTATTTTTTCAATGTATGTATGGCATCGGTGACCTAGTCATCACCTAGGAGCAGCCAGTCGTATGTCTCGAAATTGTTAACAAACGTACATGTTTTAACAAGTACATATTATTACAAATTCATTCATTCATTTCAATGTGTTTTCATGCTTACGTTGTATATCATGTTAAGTTTCAAGCACGCTCTCCTGGTCACACACTTCAGCTATCTGGGCTGTCTATCCAGCGCCGTAGGTTAGTGAATAGCTGTCAGTAGTTAGTGAGAGAGAGACGTCGGTGTAGTGATCTTTCACCTAAGTCATTGAGCCATTAAACTGGCTCTGGGTGGAAGTCGGTACCCGGATGTGAACCCAGTACCTACCGCTTTATATTTAACAGATAAATAATTAATGTATGGTGGGAAACAAAAAGTTTTGATTTAATTTTAAAATGACTTTGTATAACATAAAAGTTGTTTTTGTTTAACGACACCACACTAGAGTATATTGATTCCTTAATCATCGGCTATTGCAGTATTGGATATCAAGCATTTGATAATTTTGACATATAGTCTTAGATAGGAAACCCCTTTTTTACATTAGTAGCAGGAGATCTTTTATACACACCATCCCACCGACAGGATAGCACATATTACGACTGGAATGAGAAATAGCCCAGTGGATCCACTAACGGTAATCGATCCTAGACCGACCGCGCATCAGGCGGACGCTTTACCACTGAGCTACGTCCTGCCCCTTTGTAGAACGGATACTTCAATGTTGCATATGAGTCATCGTATTTCCCCGTGAGGAAACTTTCCCGTAAACATTACCGCAAATAGTACAGTTTTTGATACAGCATTCGTACAGAAGTTTAGAAAATAAACAAACAACCACAAACCGTTTGGAGGTGTCATGTCGTGGGATTTATCTCCGCGCTGTCTGTAAGAAAGGAAGGCAAAACGTTGAACATCACGTGTTTACAGATAAAACTTCCGGCAGGCTTGATCAGTTAGACAGTTCGTTGTACTTACTACATTTTAGGGGCGGGACGTAGCTCAGTGGTAAAACGCTAGCTTGATGCGCGGTCGGTCTAGGATCGATCCCAGTGGGTGGCGCCATTACGCCAATGGATTATTCTGATTCCAACCTATGCACCACGACTGGCATATCAAAGACTGTTGTAGGTGCTGTCCTATCTGTGGGTGGTGCATATAACAGATCCCTTGCTGTTAATGGGGAAAATGTAGTGGGTTTCCTCTCTGAGACAATACGTCGAAATTAACAAAACAAATTACATCCAGTACCCGATGATTTATAAATCAATATACTCTAGTGGTGTCGTTATACAAAACAAACTTTATCATTACTTGATGCATGTGTTTGTGTGTATAAACGTGACAGAAGCTGTTATACGATTTTTCTAGGGAGGGGTTTGCAAAGGCGAACAATTACATCTACGATATTCCAAATACACTAATATGCATTATATACATAGTTTAGTGATACTTTGTTCTGGTGAGGGCTGCTACACCCCCCCCCCCCCCACACACACACACACACACACTACCTCCCCCTGAATCCGCCCCTGAAAGCCAATCTTGTAGCAAACTAAGAAAAAAAGGTATGTGAGGTTTACTAGTGCAGCTGTTTTTTCTTCTACAGTAAATAACATATGTTAAAAATACGTGTTTTGCAAAGCGCTGAGTTTGGGTGAGGGTGGATGTGGCGAGTACTAGTTTATCTTTCTGTTTTGTTTTGTTTTTGTTTTTTGTTTTTTTTAATTACCAAATGTATGACATCCAATAGCCGGTGATTAATTAATCAATGTGCTCCAGTGGTGTCGTTACACAAAACTAACTTCTTCTTTTTCCTTCTTATTTCGTCTTTCCCTATTTTTATTTATTCCTCCTAATTGTATTTTTTTTATTCATTATTATTTCTGCTTATTAGGAACGGGACGTAGCCCAATGGTGAAACCCTTACATGGTGCGCAATCGATCTAGGATCGAACCACCTAAAGGACCCAGTGTCGTGATAAATGCTGCCATGTATGTGGGGGAAAAAGGGGAAAATAAAATAAACATAGTGAATTATTTACAAGACTAAATGTCAGAATGACTCAAATCTTTACGTCCAGTACTGGATGATTCATTAATCAATGTGCGCTAGTGGTGTAGTTAAACAAAAACACCTTTAATTTTCTTTCTTTCTATCTTTCTTTTTTCCTCCTTCCTTCCTCCCTTCTTCATCTTTTCTCCTTTTTTTCTCTCCTCCCCTTTCTTTTAATTATCCGTGTTCTGTATGATCTACGCTAACAGATATCAGTGTGAAGCAATTCAAGCTCACACGTTTTCATTACCGCGGATTCTCGCTCGCCCCCGGTACGTGATGCCACTCAATTAGTACCAACCACTAAAACCGGCTTGTTTTTATCAACCCGAGCAGTGTACGTGTCTCGGTGTGAGCGGACTGGAGGAAACGGAAATATTCTCAAACTGAGGCCATTACAAGATGGATGTTTCGGCGTTAAAAGACGAGCTACGTTTAGGTTCGTTTGTTACTTTGTCTTTAAATTCTGCGTTTATATCTGTCTATCTCTCTGTCTGTCTGTAAAGTTTGAAGTGTGCCGAATTGTCGTTGAAGAAAAAACACTGTTTTAGTTCCGTCCAAATCCACAGTTTACTGTTAAGTCAGGTGGATTAATGGTGTTTCAGTTTTGTGCCGAGTTTACGTATTGTACACATGCGTCTGTTGATGAAACTTCGCTAAAAAAAACCGCGTGTGTTTATCAAATGAAATAAACAAACGTAGGCGTTTAAATCGCATCACATTTCTCACTAGTATTGTGTCCGCGTTTAAGACCTTATCTAAATTAAAACCAGTCGTTTAATTATACCAATCACTTGTTTTGTGTTGTCCGTGTTTGAGATATAATCTAAAATAAATTCAATCGTTTAATACCCGTCACATGTCTAATACTGTCCGCGTTTAAAACCTGATCTAAAATAAATATAGACGTTTAATGCCTATCGCATGATTTATGTGTCCGCGTTTAAGACCTAATCTAAATTAAACGCAGACGTTTAATTATACATATCACTTGTTTTGTTGAGCCCGCGTTTTAAACCTAATCTAAAATAAACAGACGTTTAATAGTCATCACATGTTTTATGATATCCGGTTTAAGACCTAATCTAAAATAAATTCAGACGTTTAATACCCATCTCATGTCTTATGGTGTCCACGTTTAAGACCTCATCTAAAATAAACACAGGCGTTTACTTATACCTATCACTTGTTTTGTTGTGTCCGCGTTTAAGACCTAATCTAAAATAAGCATAGACGTTTTATCGCCATCATTAAAGGTGCATTCCTGAGTTTGCTGCAATTTTTAAGATGTTATCGACTAATTGAGAGTTTTTAACGATTGTAATTACATATCAAATATATTTTTCTGCATAAAATATTAGTAGCTGTATATTAAACGTGTTTCTGATCGTTTTAATATTTGTACTAGGTTAATTTCATTTTATTTTCTGAAATATATTGTTTTCGTACGTACGAAATAATTTGAAAATAAAATCCAGATTGGGCTTCTTATAAATATTAAGACGACCAGAAACACATTGAATATACAGACACTGATATTCTAAACAAGAAAATGTATTTAATATGTAAGTTTAATCGTAGAGATATTTTATTAGTCGGAAACATCTTACAATGCAGCAAAGTCAGGAATGTCCCTTTAATAAATCATTGTGCCTTAGCGGTGTCGTTGAAGAGACTGTGTGGAGCTTGCATCCATTGTAAGATTGTTTTCCACTAACAGTCTTTATGGCGACTAACGTTACATATTAAAGGGACAGACCCTAGTTTCAACCCGTGGAAATTAACACTAAGTTTAGTTAATCTACAAACATGTAACACATTTGGATAAAGTTACAACTGAGTGAAACATGAGTCTGTGAATTTGAAATGGTGAAATACCCTCTACAAATAGACTAAAACGTGACTCCATAACTGCTACTTCTCAGACGTACGTGCGTTTTTAAAAATATGAGAAATGATTTTGTTATATTAAAAACACCAGGATGACAAAAAACACTTCGAATGTATGGAAATTGATAATCTAAACCATAAAATCTAAGTAAAGTATGATTTCAGATATCAAAAACGGCTCTAATAGTAAAAAATATGCCTTAGTGTTTAAAAACTAGGGTATGTCCCTTTAAATATATTTTCTTAATTAGAATATTGGTGCAAAAACGTACCAAATTATTGGAAGGTAAAATCCGGTTTTGGCTACTACTACAAACATTAGAACGACATCGATATCAAACATCTTGTTTATACAGACACTGACATCCTAAATAAGAACACTTTTTTTTTTAATACGTAATTTTAGTCGTTAAACGGCAGCAAATTCAAGAATGTTCCAAACTTTAACGTTTTTATGAGTTCACAACACATTCACATAAATGGTTTTATTCTGGAAAAAAAAAAAAGAATAATAAAAAAAAATCACAAAACAGTTTTAGACAAACATACATGTTTATTTGACTTATCTCCGTGCTTATATCCAATTAAGGTTGAAACACGCTGTCCTGGGCTGTCTGTTCAGGGCAGTGAGTTAGCTGTTAATAGTTAATGGCTAGTGAGAGAAAAGATGGTGTTGTGGTGTAACACCTACCCATTGACTTGTTAAAACTCGCTCTGGGCTGTGAACCCTCTGCCTACCAGCCTTATGTACGATGGCTTAACCACGACACCACCGAGGCCGGTACCGGGCTGTGAACCCTCTACCTACCAGCCTTATGTCCGATGGCTTAACCACGACACCACCGAGGCCGGTACCGGGCTGTGAACCCTCTAGCTGCCAGCCCTATGTCCAATGGCTTAACCACGACGCCACCGAAGCCGGTACCGGGCTGTGAACCCAGTACCTACCAGCCTTATGTCCGATGGCTTAACCACGACACCACCGAGGCCGGTACCGGGCTGTGAACCCTCTAGCTACCAGCCCTATGTCCGATGGCTTAATCACGACACCACCGAGGCCGGTCAAACATATTTATAAATAAATAAAATAATCTAATATAGATGGCAGTCATTTTGATGGCATCTCTAAGGGCAAGTCTTGTTACTGCTGTGATCGGTAATTGTATATACTAGCCACGGAAAGGCAGAGCATTTTGAAAACCATTGCTTTGTCGACATGCCATGGCGTCATTAGTGTAATTAGATTCGTCAATATTGCTCCAGACTGCATGTTTTCGTCGTCTTCGCCTCTCGGTGATATTGTCATATTATTGAGTTCGTTATCAAAACTGATTTGCAAGGCTTCACAAGGAGCCAATGTTTGTTGGAGGATAATGTGAATATAGCCAAATGAGAATGGGAATAGACGGGATATATACGATGTCTCAATACGGCATTAAATTATTATAGAAACATGGCCCAGAAAGTGAATAAGAAATCCCAGTCGTATCGCTGATTAGCAGCAAGTGATTTTATATTCATTTATTAAGTTTCAATAATTCCCATTCATTTTATTTACCAAAGCAAGTGGCTTACAGGCATATAAATATTACCATTGTGATAAAGACATTTTATACCATTCTCAGGCAGGGCGGAAGCAAGTAGACATGGGGGCGGGGACGGGGGCTGACTGAGATCGAGGGCGGAAACAAAATTTATAAGGGGTTCTGGGGTATGTTCCCCCATAATATTTTGAAAACTAGATGACCTGAAATGCAACTTCCTGCATTCTACAAATAAAATTCATCTCTGCTTTAAGATTTATTACTAATAATATTTTTGATTCAGAAATATTTGGGGGAGGGTGGGGAAGAGCTAGAGTCCCCACCCCCAGCCCACATCTCCTGCTTCGCCGTGTCCGATCCCATTTCATTTTAAACTTATTTTCCTGATTATATTCAATTAGCCTTCCAGTGGATACACTACTGCACAATAAAACTGATGACTGTGGTTCAAACCCAGTCAAATTTCCTTCGAACATGGCTGTCAGTTATCTCGGACTCTCAATCTAATTAAAATTAGCTGCACTGGTTAATTACTATTACATGTGGAACTAACAGCACCCCGTTGGAGCTCATGTCCAGTTGACCTTTCATTCGACCAATGAAAACCTTACTTGCATATTCATGCCAGTGATTTGAAAAGAATTTGAAAATATTCGGGATTATGTCGAGGGTATACGAAATGGTTCGGGCGAATTACGAAGTATGCCGGAAAATAATTTCAATGTAAAATTGTATATAAAATTCGTTTCAAGACGAAAACCCCCAAAACGTGATGGTATAGCATTAAACTCTGTTTACATTAGTATACAATCCAGAGTGTATTACTGCACTTTTCCATCTGTTTTTTTAATGTTGAAAGAGACCAACAAGTTCGCCTATTGCATAAATAGTCTCGCCCGATATTTTAGAATTTGTATGCTTTGGAATAATGCTATAAAAGGCGAAGTGTAATTGGTCGATATTTAAATTGTTATTTATAGATGAAATGTCACCTGGACATGGGAGTCCACGCAATGCTGTTAGATCTACTGGTAGACCAGTAGAGCTAATTTTAATCAGATTGCTCGGACTCTTGTCTTCTGAGTTGTCCACACCATCGGCTACCTGTCTCAACGTCCTCCACGTCTACTCTCTGTGCACTTTCCTGCACCCGCATGCTGTCCTCATCCTCTGCCGCGAATAAAGTTGGTCTGACCCACGGCACTAACTAACGGTAGTAGGGGAGTATAGTAGGTGGTTACAAGTGCCACTTAACAATGAAAAAATAACGACTGAACACTCTCACTCTCTGAAATATGGGGCGAGACGTAGCCCAGTGGTAAAGCGTTCGTTTGATGCGCGGTCGGTTTGAGATCGATCCCCGACAGTGGGCCTTTTGGGCTATCTCTCGCTCCAGACAGTGCACCACGACTTGTATATCAAAGGTCATGGTATGTGTTATCCTATCTGTGGGATAATGCATATAAAAGATCCCTTGCTGCTAATCGAAAAGAGTAGCACACGAAGTGGCGACAGTGGGTTTCCTCTCTATATATCCGTAATTAAAATGTGTTGAGTGCGTCGTTAAATAAAGCATTTCCTTCCTTCCTCTGAAATGGTTAGACAAAGTCCACAGCTAACAGCTGATGGGGAAATGGCAAGTATGTGGCATGGATAGTAACAAGAGACAAGCACCTAACGCGGATGGAGAGAAAAAGACTGAGATATGGAGGTGGACAGCCAAAAACCGTTGAAAGATAGGAAGAGTTGCAGGATAAGAAAGAAATGAGATTGATTTAAAAGGAGAGAAAGGAAAGGGAGCAGTGATATATAATTATATATATATATATATATACACACACACACACACACACACACACACACACACACGCGCATATGCATATGCATACGCACACGCATACACATACAGAGAGAGAGAGAGAGAGAGAGAGAGAGAGAGAGAGAGAGAGAGAGAGAGAGAGAGAGAGAGAGAGAGAGACAGAGAGAGAGAGAAAGAGAGAGAGAGACAGACAGGAAAGCACATACCACAGCCTTTGATGTGCAAATCGTGGAAAGAGAATATTGTGTACGAAGCCAAAACTGTGATGCTATCAGGAACATTTGTAACTGACACTGTTCCAATACCAGTCACGTACACTGACATTTCGTCTCATCTAATATAATATTTACAAAATAGTGTTAATAAAATATGAAAATCGTTATCAGCTATCTTCCGATGACAAGATGATAAGTTCTAGACAAACCTGTGCGAGCAAACCGATCTATTTGCGTTTGACTTGTTTGTACGGAATCTGCATACGATTGAATCCTGGCATCAAAATACTTTTGTTGAATTCAGAAAACCTTAAAAAGATAAAATGTACAAATGAGGAGTAACCAAGTAGACATTTAAATTATTTTTATACATAGGGAAATGAATACACGACCGCCATTTTGCACCATGCGCACACTATTAAACGGCGTGTAATATTATATAAACCTAAATAAACCAAAGTTTTACACCGCCGTCATTGTCAAAGTCTCAACTGCTTCGCAGATTCATTGCATAAGAGTTTTGGTGACGTCACGTGACACGCGCCCTTCTTGAAAAAACAAAAGCCCGGTTTATGGGAGTAGTTGAAGAATGTCAACATTAGACTACGCCATGCATTTGATCTCTTCACAACAGAAAATGGCATCGATATCAACATTTGTGTGTTGATTTTGACAATAAATTGAAGAAGGTAAATCATTATTTTATCAAATCGATCGTACATTACAATGCGTGTGTGCAGAAATCATTTCCCTTTAACAGCCTGAATCACGGTTACTGGAGGATACGTCTACCTAAACAGCGACAAGTTGTACTAAAACAAATATTAGGCTTTTGGGGCACCTGGAATTGCCCTCTTTTATTGTTTTATAAGGGCATATACATTGTGTAATTTTAATGTTTTATTTACCTTCCTTGGAAATTCCCAGTCAAAAATAAGCGCCACACTAAATTAATTAAAACTATTTTCTATATAAATACTATAGGTTATTTGAACGACGCATCAAAAATTTCCCCAATCCCCTTTTTATAAATAATTCAAAATTGACACATTAATAAGTAATTTTTCTGTCCCACACTCGACCACTGGCCTTGCCGGAGATTGGGTGTGGAGAGACGTGCCTGAACCGTAATTGAATAGAAGGAAGGAAATGATTTATTTAACGACGTACTCAACTCAGTTTATTTACGGTTATATGGCGTCAGACGTATGGCTAAGGAAACGCGCTGTCGCCACTTCATGGGCTGCTCTTTTCCATTAGCAGAAAGGGATCTTTTATATACACCACCCCACAAACAGGGTAGTAGATACCACGGCCGTTGATGTACCAGTCGTGGTGCACTGGCTGGAACGAGAAATTAATTGGATAGAGACACGTTAATAGGGATTACGTTTACGTACGAGAAGTAGCGTGTGCATATATAAATAGGCTGTTGTTGAATTCCCCAAATTTCGATCAGATTTCTCAAATTATATGCAGAGGGAATAAGAATGAGTTTATTTTTATCAAATGTATTTCTTCGACTCTCCAACCGCCATTAACAAAACAATGTGCTGGGGTGTCGTGACACACACTTTCCTTTCTTTTCCCATGCTGCACCTGTGGAGGAAAAGCAGAGCCACAAAGTGGATAAGTTATGTGCGTTCACCTTTCGAAACGCGCGAAGAATACGTGGAACACTTTTCACATTTGGGGCGACGTCAATGGGAATGGAGAGAGCCGATATATTTCTCTCTCCGAGTTACATAGTTCGCATTATTTCGCTAATCTACCACAACCCTCATCTGAATTGACGGGACTATATTCCATCTATCCAGGAAACGAGGTCAGCTTGCGCGTGCTCATGTGGAGCAGGCGTGTGTGTGTTTGTGTGTGTATGTGTGTGTGTGTGTGTCTGTGTGTGTGTGTGTGCGTGCGCGCGCGTCTCTCTCTCTCTCTCTCTCTCTCTCTCTCTCTCTCTCTCTCTCTCTCTCTCTCTCTCTCTCTCTCTCTCTCTGTGTATACGTGTCCGTGTCTGTGTGTTTAAAGTTAGTTTTGTTTAACGACACCATTGGAGCACATTGATTAATTAATTACTAGCTAATAAATAAATAATTAGCACACGTTGAGAGTATACTGGTATAGGGATGGGACGGTTATTATCACACGTTGAGAGTATACTGGTATAGGCATGGGACGGTTATTATCACACGTTGAGAGTATACTGGTATAGGGATGGGACGGTTATTAGCACACGTTGAGAGTATACTGGTATAGGGATGGGACGGTTATTATCACACGTTGAGAGTATACTGGTATAGGGATGGGACGGTTATTAGCACACGTTGAGAGTATACTGGTATAGGGATGGGACGGTTATTATCACACGTTGAGAGTATACTGGTATAGGGATGGGACGGTTATTAGCACACGTTGAGAGTATACTGGTATAGGGATGGGACGGTTATTAGCACACGTTGAGAGTATACTGGTATAGGGATGGGACGGTTATTAGCACACGTTGAGCGTATACTGGTATAGGGATGGGACGGTTATTAGCACACGTTGAGCGTATACTGGTATAGGGATGGGACGGTTATTATCACACGTTGAGCGTATACTGGAATAGGGAGGGGACGGTTATTAGCACACGTTGAGAGTATACTGGTATAGGGATGGGACGGTTATTAGCACACGTTGAGAGTATAATGGTATAGGGATGGGACGATTATTCGATGTTTCCGAAAATCGCGGTGTCAGACTTAGGGTTCGGTGCACCGTTTCCCAATTTGCGAACCGCGGTTCATTTCGGTTATTATTATTATTATTATTGTTATTATTATTATTATTTTGTTTTTTTAAATGGTACATGTTTAAACGTGTCCGCACCTTTATGGTAATCACAGCGCTCGATAGGTGCCGGTTGGATCCTGCACAGAACTCGCGAATTTCTTTCAGGTTCTAATAATCAATTCCTATGTTAACGTTTAGTAATAAAACTGATATAAGCAGCGTATCAACACACCCAGGAAGTAGAGCAATAAAACGTGTGACACCTCACAACTAACCTGCAAGAAAAGGGGATGGGGGGGGGGGGGGGGGGGGGGGGGGGTGGTCACATACCATTTGAGAGATTTAATTAATCAATAATGTTTCTAGTAGTAAACGTCATTTTTGCTGAACATTGAAGTTCCATTTTTGGGGGTACCCTGCATTAGTTTCAACCTCTGGTGTATACTGCATAACAACTGTATAACAAATAAAAGTCTATTTATTTATTGCCAATGGATAATAGTATTTGCACAAATAATCAATGTCACATATTACTACCAATCACACCCACAGCTGCTTTTAATCCGTAAATATTTGACGGTGCACATCGAACTTTGACACGGAACTCTCTTCTTTGGTACTATGCAACCTGCAGGGCCCGTAAAGATTCTAACCTCCCAAAATAGGGACTGACCTCATTGATTAATCCGCCTAGATAATAAATATTTAAAATATATTTCGTCCCAGTCGTCAAAATTTTAAAAAGTAAACACGTGTTAAACTGTTAACTTAGAGAACTATAAAATGGTGCCCAATTTCTGTCATATTAAAGCGATTCAACATTGCTAATTTCCGTTAGTTTTTATCGGGACAAATCGTCCACAGTTCCAGAACTACAATGTATGCAAACTGTTTGCACATTTTTTCACTTTCACTACGAGCAAAACAGAAAAAAAACAGAAAAGAAAAAGTAATAACTAGTTAAATAATTCACTATTATATATTATGTGATGTACTTGTGCTTGCTTATCTTTTTTTTTCTCTTTTCTTTTTTAAATCAGTGACACCTTTTCTGTAACTTGTGTTTAGTTAAATAATCAACCTATATACTGAGTGTTTGTGCTTATTAGAGCTATTCCATACTTTAAAAAAATCAAATATTTGACATTATCAAAATAATAATAAACATTACAGAAATATGTCTTGACATATATCTTTGTTTTATAGTTCTATAATGTGTACATAGCACCCAACTGAATAAAATAAAATTTAAAAAAATACGGGAGAGACTATCCCCGGACCCCCTAGCATTCTCGCCCCCCAAATTATTATTGTTATTATTATTATTATTATTATTATTAATTTTTTTTTAACGGTTTATCCGCCCCCAAATTATTTTGCCAACCCTCTGAACTCAAACCCTGGGGGACACATTGCCCAAGTGTTCCAGACACAACACGCTAACATGGCATGGTAAAAATACTATTTTTGTTTTCTAGTCAAGATATAATTTTATATTTAGAATTCTTTTACAAATGACCATTAAAAATAAAGTGTCTTAAAATAGTTCATAATGTATGTATGATAATTGGCGTACTTGTACTACTTGTGGAAAGTATCGTGAATAAATCGAACCGTGGACCAAATACCGAAAACCAAACCGAAAAACCCCAAACCCGAACCTGCATCTCTATACTGGTACTCTATTGAGTCGCGGTCTTTATTAAGTCGCACCATTTAGGATTTCTACGCCACCTACCGTTTACGTTCCAAATATCACAGTAAAATGAGTCGGCAGTCAAGTAGCTAAGACACTTTAAGTATATCCAATTCTTTGTAACATTTTACCTTTTTTTTTCTACACAGGGACCAAACTAGGTTAAAACGACACGACATTTTGTAATAATAAAAAAGACCTATTTTGTAATAAAATTGGACCCATTTTTTAATAAATATAGATACCCATTTTGTAATAAAATGGGACCCATTTTGTAATAAAAATAGATACCCATTATGTGTGGACATATAGACAGACATGATATACCCCTTTTGATATACTGGGGCGATATTTAGCTCGCCTGATGTCCTTCGTTCGCAGGATCGAACCTTATACACGTTATTTTTACATTCATTGATCAGTTTTACAATGGCAACGTTTTTCAATGGCTCTTCCGAAAGGCTTTGAATTGGTTTCTTTTCTTTCTTTACTATGTATTGTCTAAATTTCTGGTATAAGGAGCCTTTCCTGTGCATTTGGATAAGTTGCCAGTTCGGCCTACAACTTTCAGTTTGACAACATGTTTCTCGCGTTTAAATTAATAAATAAATCGGTTGTGATTTAAAGCCTTCTTTTGTTTCATACAACATTTAGTAATGGCTGAAATAGCTCGAAAGATCACGAATACGTATTTTAATTGAATTAAATAGTTAACGAGTAATTATTACGATATACCTTCATCTACTTGCACATGCGTCTTACATTAAAACCACGAAAATACCAACTCGCAATAATTCGCAATTACAAGATTAAAAGAAAGTTGTGTATTTGTTTGTAGTTATGATTGTTGCAGCCGTATATGGACAGAGTTCAACATTTTTGTTCCAATTATTGCATTTCTAGGAAGGTAGAAGAAAGGGGTAAACGAATGAATGAATCCAATTTGTATATCTCCACCAACTACTCCGTTGGTTAAACCAAAATGTGCTGATTACTTTTGTTTTATAGTTTTATTTCCACCAGGTCCTGGTTCCATCCTTGCAGAGGATAGGATCCCCATGACAACAGCAATTACTAACTCCTCCATTAATGTCAGAAAATTAGATTTGTCTTGTACTTCCATGTACCGAACAATACTTGCGGTCCCGTTTTACTTATCAACGAGAACGTAACCTAAATAATATGCTCCTGGAGTAGAGAAGAAGCCTGTCCCCCCACCCCACCCATACCCAGGTTTCCTGGTTTCTAACTGCCTGTTCAGAATCAACCCTTTACCATTGTTTTGAAGGAAACTTCGTAAACAAATTATGCTTTCTTTATCCTTTCAGTTAGGCTAATTATATCCAAACCTTTAATATGGAAGAACAAATAATTTAGAAAGGTAACTGGGTTTTTGTTTTTTCGTTTTGTTGTCATAAATATCCCATCCTAACTCAGGCTGACAAGAGGTGAAAATATAACCTACAAAGGTATACCTTTAAAAACATATATATGTATATGTATATGTGTGTGTGTGTATATGTATGTATGTATATGTATATGTATGTATGTATATGTATATGTATGTATGTATATGTATATTTAAAAAGAAGCAATTTGGAAATGAACGGTAAAACGTCATAACCACAGACAATATCTAATCCTGCCTATAGCTGGAGTCGGTGCCTTTAGAATATTCTATATAAGTACAGTACTCATGATGTCACAAACAAGGCTGCAGGTACGTCACACAAATAGGTTTGTTTTTATCTTGTTATGTTTTCTAATGAACACGTTCTGCTGTTTTCAATATATTTGTTCGTCTCTTTCTCTATCAAACTCCCTGTTACAGAACGTGCACTCAGAATGTATACAGTGTTAACTTATATCTCAATATTTGTTTTCATACTAACCACACACTATGTATACCTGGAGTCAGTTAAGGTACAAAACATAACATTTGGCATTTTTATAAGCAAAGAAATCACAAGGGAAATATACATTTGGAGTATAAATGTAGACTTGAACATTCACTTAGTGCATAAATATTATAATATTACAAGTAATTTGCAGTGACTACATTACACATTATGACTCTAAACTGCCAGGGACTTGGAGGTTCTGAAAAAAGAAAAGATATGTTGAATTATTTGAAATAGAAAAATCTTAATATTGATTGTTTGCAGGATACACATTTTACTAAGGAACTTGAACCATATATACAAGCACAGTGGGGTTATACATGCTTATTTAATTCTTACTGTAGTAACTCCAGAGGTGTAGCTATCATGATAAATAACAATTTTGAATTTATTATAAACAAAACAAAAACAGATGATTCGGGAAATTATATAGCTGTAGATATGAGGGTAAGAAAATAACACTTATAAATATATATGGACCTAATGATGATAACTCCCCCTTTTTTTTACAGATTTACTGAAATGCATCAATGACTTTGATATTGAACAATACATAATTTGTGGAGACTTTAATCTAGTTTTAAATCAATGCTAGTAATTATTTGCATGTAAACCATCCAAATTAAAAAAAAAAATCCTTTATATTGGAAAATTTAGAGGTATACGATTTGGTAGATCCATTTAGGGAACTCTATCCAACTTTAAGGAGATACACATGGAGAAAGAAAAACCCGCTTAAACAAGCTAGGTTAGATTTTTATCTTATTTCCAATAATTTAATGGTACAGGTAGAAAAAGTAACAATTGAGAATAATTATAGGTCTGACCATGCCGGAGTAATTTTAAGTCTAAAACAAAATAATATTATAAAAGGTAAAGGTTTATGGAAATTTAACAATTCTCTACTACACGATACAAACTATGTTAATACCGTAAAACAAATTATAGAAAATATAAAAATCCAATACGCCGTCCCTTTATACAATGCAGAGAAAATAAACACAATCCCTAATGATACAATTCAATTTACTATTAATGATCAATTGTTCTTGAAAACACTTTTAATGGAAATTAGAGGAAAAACTATATCTTATTCAGCAGCTAAGAAAAGGAGAAACAACTTACATAGAAACAAAACTTTGTAAAGACATATAAACATTAGAAGAAAATCTAGCTTTAAATTTCACTGAAATAGAAGAAATGAAACAAAAATTGATGGACATTAGAAAAGAAAGACTAAAGGGACATTGTATTAGATCTCGAGCTAAATGGGTGGAAGAGGGAGAAAAGCCAACAAAATATTTTTGTAACATGGAATCTAGGAACTTTTATAATAAATTAATTTCAAAAATAGAACACGAAGATGGAAAAGTTATTACAAAGCAAAAAGAATTATTGAAAGAAACCAAAGTGTTTTATGAAAAACTTTATTCCAAACAAGTTGGGGAATATGAAAATATACCAGAGAAAATTAAGGAATACAAATTTGATAAATTATCAGAGGACGAAGCAAATAAATTAGAAGGAGAATTAACGTATTCAGAAATTTTATTTTATCTAAAAAGTATGAAAAATTACAAAAGTCCGGGTTCAGATGGTTTCTCAGCTGAGTTTAAAAAAAAAAAAATTGGATAGACTTAGGATATTTTATAGTTAGATCTATTAATTTCAGATACAGTATCGAAGAAATGTCTAGGTATTATAACATGTATTCCAAAACCAAATAAATCTAAGCAATTTCTTAAAAATTGGAAACCGTTAACACTTTTAAACTGCACCTATAAAATAGCATCAGGCTGTATTGCAAACAGGATAAAAAACATTTTAGATAAAATTATTGAGAAAGATCAAACTGGATTTATAAAAGGGCGAAAATATACGTTTAATATATGACATTATGCAATATACCGAAACACAAAATATACCAGGTCAGCTACTATTAGTAGACTTTGCAAAAGCTTTTGATTCTCCATCATGGTCTTTCATTCAAGAAGTTTTAGATATTTCTAATTTTAAGACTTCTATTAAAAACTGGATAAAAACATTTTATAACAATTCTGTCTCAGCAGTAATACAAAATGGACACTTATCAGAAGGTTTTAAATTAAATAGAGGTTGTAGGCAAGGTGACCCATTATCTCCTTACATATTTGTAATATGTGCGGAAATACTTGCAATTTTAATACGTAATAATAAAGACAATAAGGGTGTAAATATTGATGGAGAAGAATTCCTGATTTCTCAATATGCCGACGACACTACCTTTATCTTGGATGGATCCCCAAATTCCCTGTACAATACACTTACTACACTGGATTTCTTTGCAAAAATATCTGGTCTGAAGCTAAATTATTCAAAGTCAAAGATAATATGGATAGGTAGGAACAAATATTCAAAAGAAGTGTTTCATCATTCTAGATGGAAGTTAGCATGGGGTTCAATTCTATTTACTTTATTAGGTATTAATTTCTCTTTAAATTTACAAGATATTATTAAAGATAATTTTGAGCCAAAAATAGAAGAATTGGAAATTGTATTAAATGCATGGAGTGCCCGTAAACTTACACCATTAGACTCACAGTGTTAAAATCACTAATATTACCAAAAATAACACATTTGTTAATTTCGCTACCATCCCCGTCAGAACAGTTAATTGAAAAGTTAAATAAGCGATTTTTCAAATTCATTTGGCAAAATAAACCTGACAAAGTTAAAAAAGATGTTATAATTCAGGACCATAAAACCGGCGGGTTAAAAATGGTTAAATTATCTACGTTTATAACACAATTAAAGTCAACGTGGATAAGAAGGTTACTTTTAAACAACACAAAACTGGCATGTCTCTTCTCGTCAGTTACAGGTATATCGATCAAATAACTAATTATATATGGTGATCATTTTATTAATTTAAAAATTAAAAATATGACTAACCCTTTTTGGGAAGATATTCTAGATAGCTGGCGAAACATGCAATGTAAACAACCAATAGAAAATGAAAACGATATAGCTGGTATAAACATTTGGTTTAACAGTAAAATATTAAAAAATAAGAAGCCTATTTTTTATAAAAAAAAAAAATATGCAGAAAAGGGAGTTTGTTTCATTAGTGATTTAGCTAATACTGATGGAGGATTTCTAAATTTTTGCGATTTTATTGCAAAATTTAATATAAAAACAAACGTTCTAGAGTATGCTTCTTTAATTAATGCAGCGAAATGTTTCATAAGAATATATGGAAAACATAATGATGAAATAAACGAGTCAATTACAAGCGAAAAACCAGTCTACCCCCACAAGCTAAAACAACTTCTTAAAGACAAAACGGGATGTAGAAAAATATATAGATTGTTATGCTACACAAAAGCCATTCCAAAGTCTCAATTAAAATGGGTCCAATTTTATTACAAAATGGTCACATAGTTTTATTACAAAATGGTCCTTTTATTATTACAAAATGGGTACTTATTACAAAATGGGTCTTTTTTTATTACAAAATGGGTAGTTATTACAAAATGGGTAGTTTATTACAAAATGGGCCCCAACACACGACCCATATGCCAATTAAAACATTTGTAGTTTTCTTAATTTATGGCGATCATGCCCAAAATATATATCGAAGTGGCGTCTGCATGTGCAAGTTTATTTTTACGTACTAGACTCTGCACCAAATTGTTCACAACTACGATAAATTACTCTTCTGCCTTTAATTACCTTATATAATTCCCCCACATTTTGTACAGACAGAAATCTTGAAAAACGCATTACGATCACAAATGTTTCACATACTAGATGATAATGATGTCACCGATATCGACTTCGCCGAGATCACCTAGGGCAAAATACATGCAGTTATCTGCCGACTACCATTTTGCTTGTTTATGGAATACTCTTCAAGAGTGATGGATCGATATCAGATAATCTAACACGACATGGCATGCGCTAAGGTATAACGCACTAATCAAAACGTCAGATTCGTTATGCCATATACTTATGAAGCTTCCACTCCTCTTGAAGAGTATTCTATAAAAAAAAAGCAAAATTGCAGACGTTGAAAAATTGCGAGAGTTTTGGTCTAGTTTTGATTTAAACAAAGTCGATATAGATGATATGGTGTCAGTCTAATATGAAGAATCCATATCAATGTAATTTATTTTCGGACAAAAAGTAACGGTAATTAAAGGAAGGAGAGTGATTTATCGTAGTGGTTCGGATGTAAGTTCAAGAATCATAACTCTGTCACAAAATGGGTAAATCGTCATCAAAGTCAAAGTTGGTCTGTAACAATACACGATAAAGCTAAACAAAAACAAAAAATTCAGGGCGCGTTTTACGAAGCGATTTTAACGTTAAGATAGATCACCTTAACTGCATTACTACCTTATGCACTTAATGCGATCTTAGCTGTACGATATATTGAGCCAGACAGACGAACAGCCAGCCAGATAGAGAGACAGACAGACAGACATACAGACATACGGTTGAAGACTAAATATATAGTTATCGTCAGTGGGATTGGTAGGGGACTGATAAACACGTAAATAAGTAATACAGTACTATCAATAGATGAACGGACGGGTGAATAAATGTAGATATATACAAGTATATATGTCTGCCTGCATGTCTGTATGTCAATATGTCTGTATGTCTGTCTGTATTATATGTCCGTCTGTCTGTATGTATGCATGTATGTATGCATGTCAATATGTGTGTCTGCCTGTATGTATGTTTGTATGTACTGACATCCAATAGCCGGTGATTAATTAATCAAATTGCTCTGGTGGTGTCGTTAAACAAAACAAACAATAGTGTATATGTAAGTCTGTCTGTCTGTCTGCATATATGTATGTATCTATGCATGCATGCATGTATGTATGTATGTATGTATGTATGTAGCTATGCATGCATGCATGTATGTATGTATGTATGTAGGTATGTATGTATGTATGTATGTTACGTATGTATGCATGTATTGATGTATGAATATCTATATATTGTATGTACGTCGAGGTTGACTGTTACATACATAAATATTAACGGACTGGCGCAGGTGATAATTAATTCCTTTCTGGCCTCACACATTACCCCATGCCGTTGCGAGGACTCGAACCTGTGACGCCGAATCTCCCGCAAATTGCATACTTGCCACGATCTTTTCTGAGCTATCGAGACATCCACATAAAGGATGCTCTGTAACTCAACCATATGCATCGGGCCTACAAACTACGCGGTCGATCCCGCTTACGTACATGAAACAGTGGGCAAACATGGCCTAGCTAGTATGTATTGATGTATGAATATGAACAAACTAAAGTCGGTATGTCTGTCTGTCTGTCCGTCTGTCTGTCTGTCTGTCTGTCTGTATGTATGTATTGATGTATGAATATCTATATATTGTATGTATGTCGGGTTTGACTATTGCATACATAGATATTAACGCACTGGCGCAGGGGATAATTAAATTATTTATGGCCTCACAAATTGTTTCATGCCATTGTTGGGACTCGAACCTATGGCACCGATTTGCCCGCAAATTGCGGACTAACCATGATATGTTCTAAGCAATCGAGTCATCCAAAATTACCAAATATCTGACATCCAACAGCCGACGATTAATAAATCAATGTACTCTCGTGGTGTCTTTAAACTAAATACACTTTATCTTTAACTTCTAGAATTACGCAAACTTTATTTTGCAGCCAATTAAAAAAAATGGTTCTGTACAGGGTTTTAAAATATAAAATGCGCATACGAGCTTCGCAAACTCCTTACACATAACAGACAGCTACTCTATTGTTGCTACGTTTGCTATTTTACAATGCACTGAAGCGTAGGGAAATGAGATAAAATTTAGCTGCGTATTCTCTTACTACAATGATGTAGTTATTAATTAGTTTAAAACGATAGACAGGTGGGCGATGTTCCAATATAGCTGATACATAAATGATATCTCGGAGTCTCTGCGGTATATGATATCGGCGAAACGTTCGATTGTATCATTTGCCTACAAGTGTTGCGACTAAGCGTGCTATTCATTGCGTTGATGCATTTACTGTCTGGAACCGTGGCTTCAAAATGCGAAACGGTTTAAAGGCGCCGTAATCATGAGTCCCTTGACGCATTTACGTTTCTTCAACGCGGCAAAAAGATCAACTTTATGAGTTAAAAATCGAGTTATGTGATGAACGTCAAGAAAAATGTATTCACCTATTTGACATCGCATTTACAAATTCCTTTTTGAAATACCAGGGGGGTTCGTTCAGACCAAATCGATTTGCATTGACCGTAATGTTAACATTTGTTACTAAAACTGATGTATTCAGGGTTTCAACGCACACAGACAATTCAGCCGTAAATCATGTGTTACCTCGTATTTAATATACACCGGCCTCGCTGGTGTCGAGTTTAAGCCATCAGACATAAGGCTGGTATGGCAGGTACAGGGTTCGCAGCCCGGTACCGATTCCAACCCAGAGCGGGTTCTTAAGGGCTCAATAGATAGGTGCAAGGCCACTACACCCTCTTTCCTCTCACTAACCACTAACCAACTAACAACTAACTCAATGTCCTGGACAGACAGCCCAGATAGCTGAGGTGTGTGTCCATGATAGTGTGCTTGAACCTTAATTGGATATAAGCACGAAAATAATATACAAGTAAAACAATAAAACTTTGTTTTGTTTAACGACACCACTTGATATATTAATCATCGGCTGTTGGGTATCAAAGATTTGGTACTTCTGGAATATAGTTTTAGAGAGGAAACCCGCTACATTTTCCCATTAGTAGGAAGAAATATTTTATGTGCACCATCCCACAGAGAGGGCAGCACATACCACAGCCTTTGGTATACCAGTCGTGGTGAACTGACTGGAACGAGACATAGCCCAATGAGTCCCATAACGGGGATCGATCCCATACTGACTGCGCATCTAGCGAATGCTGTACCACTGGGCTACGTCCCACACACTGCATTTAATTATGAAGATGTTTTCTAGTCCTCATTTGTTGGCAGAAAACCTCAATTCTTTTTTTCTTTTTTTTCGCGAAAACACGAGGCGCGTTCAGGACGGCTATAGCGCTCGGATAAATTTGACGTGTGCCATATTTTAAGGAAAGAAAACGAAAGAAATATTTTATTTAACGACGCACTCAACACTCGGTTATATGGCGTCAGACATATGGTTAAAGACCACACTTCATGGGCTACTCTTTTTCGATTAGCAGCAATGGTTCTTTTATATGCACCATCCCTCAGACAGGTTAGTATATACCACGGCCTTCGATATACCAGTCGTGGAGCAATGGCTGGAACGAGAAATATACCAATGGGCCCACCGACGGGGATCAATCCCAAACTGACTGCACACCAAGCGAGCGCTTTACCACTAGGCTACGTCCTGCCCCTCATAGTTTAAGGTTACACACCATCATTAATTACTGCATGCAATTTAAATACAATGTCAGAATATATACTGTGAAAAACACAACGTGTCTGCTAGTTTTAGTGAGAACTCAACATTGATAACTACCTTGTGAAAAACACAACGTGTCTGCTAGTTTTAGTGAGAACTCAACATTAATAACTACCTTGTGAAAAACACAACGTGTCTGCTAGTTTTAGTGAGAACTCAACATTGATAACTACCTTGTGAAAAACACAACGATCAAGAAATCTACGTGTCTGCTAGTTTTAGTGAGAACTCAACATTGATAACTACCTTGTGAAAAACACAACGTGTCTGCTAGTTTAATGAGAACTCAACATTGATAACTACCTTGTGAAAAACACAACGTGTCTGCTAGTTTTAGTGAGAACTCAACATTGATAACTACCTTGTGAAAAACACAACGATCAAGAAATCTACGTGTCTGCTAGTTTTAGTGAGAACTCAACATTGATAACTACCTTGTGAAAAACACAACGTGTCTGCTAGTTTTAGTGAGAACTCAACATTGATAACTACCTTGTGAAAAACACAACGTGTCTGCTAGTTTTAGTGAGAACTCAACATTGATAACTACCTTGTGAAAACTCGACACAGGTTGACCGCCATCAGTTTCAATTAGTCACCTCACCGCCTCATCTTCCTGTCCTACAAGTGGCAGTACACTACTTGTACCGTTGCTATCAGTTAGGACTAGAAATAGCACGTCACTTCAAACAAATGGGTTATCTAAATACTATGCAAATCGACATCCTTTTCATCATGAAAATTTCAAAAAAACTTTTCAGAATTTTGTATTATTTTTAACGATAAACTGTTTTCAAACCCAGACTATCTTAAGTAGCGACGTGAGAGATGGTTAATGTTAGGCGCAAACACAGTATTGTGAATTCTCGTGCCCACACCCACATCCCCACCTCCGACATTCCAAAATATAGATAAACAGAACTTGATGGATCTTTATTTTTAGACGAAGTTGCACAAGTTTGTGGTGAATGTGACATGAAAAGTATTCAATGAATGTCACTGATATACGAAGAAGAACGATTATCATTCTAGGAATCGACCGATGTAACTTTCGTGCTGTGAATGTCTTTTTTGTTTTGTTTTAAATGTGTCGTTGATATCGTGTGTGTGTCTGTGTGTGTGTGTGTGTGTGTGTGTGTGTGTGTGTGTGTGTGTGTGTGTGTGTGTGTGTGTGTGTGTGTGTGATCGATCTTCGTTTGTAGGTGGGTTGTGGTATGTGCTATCCTGTCGGTGGGATGGTGCATATAAAAGATCCCTTGCTACTAATAGAAAAATGTAGCGGGTTTCCTCTCTAAGATTTTATGCCAAAATTACCAAATGTTTTACACCCAATAGCCCGATGATTAATAAACCAGTGTTCTCTAGTGATGTTGCTAAACAAAACAAACATTTTGTTATTACTTTGTCTAAAACACAGACACATTTCTTTCGAAACTACGCGGGGTGACAGAGTGAAACGTGTTTGTTCTATGCACATAGTGATAATTCTATTACAGTTAGTTACACATGTAATTCATCTGTCAGTAAACTACGCCGTATTGCTGTTGTTATCCACACTATCTGTTTGACTTTTTCAGGAATGACGATTTACGTCGACTGTTGTAACAAAACACTTAATGGACACGTCAGTACCAATACATTTCAAGCTGGTGTAACCATCACCCAGTAGTGACGTCAAGAAGAGAAAGGGTGAGGGAGAGAGAGAGAACTCAATCACAGCATGACAACACTTTCGGATTCCACGGGTCTCTTAAACGAAACTGAAGAAGAAACCGAAAACGGAGCATTCGATGAAATGGAAATAATCCGGAGAATGAACAACGACAAGGCTGTGTTACTGATACCGGCCATCACCTACACCGTCATACTGATGGTTATCGGAGTCATTGGCAACCCGCTGGCGATCTACATCTACGGGTTCCGCTGGGAGAAGACGACTCTCAAGTACTTCCTACTGTCGCTGGCGATCATCGACCTCGTCAACTGCGTCATCACCATGCCGACGGAGATCGCGATGCTGCGGAACTTCTACTACTTCTCCAACGCCAAGATCTGCAAGATGTCGCGATTCACGACCTACGTCATGAACAACGCCTCCTCCGCCATCTTTCTCGTCATAGCCGTCGACAGGTACATCAAGATCTGCAAACCGTACACCAAGCCGATGAGCGTCAGAGCTTCAAAGGTCGCCTGTTGTGTGGCGCTCTTCGCCGGTGTGTCTGTTTCCTGGCCGGCCGTAGTGATGTACGACAGGATCGACGTGCCCATCAGGACCAACGTCACCGGTGCAGTCTGCGGCGTGCATCCTCAGGAGCACTACAAGCCGTACCTGTTAGCGTTCTTCATCTATCTGTGGGTGGCCTTCAGCCTGATAGGGGTGGTCATATCTGTCCTGTATATACTCATCTACAGGGCGATACTCACGAGGAAGAAGTCCAAGTTACGCTTGTCGGGTCGCTCCGAAGATGCCTTGAAAAGGATTCGAAGCGAAACCAGCAGCCACAATGACGCTGGCAGCACAGCGACCCCAAAAGACGGGCCCGAGACCTGGAAAATACGTTCGTACACATCCAATGATGACGCGGAACACCAAATGCCGGCAGACTACTCTCTGTCGAAGTTTTCCAATGGGAGCCGTAGAAACACATCTAAGACGAAGTGGGACAGTTTAAGATTCCGTCCAGGGAGATCAACTGTGATGCTGTTCGCTATTACCGTGGTGTATGTGTTGACGTTTTTACCCTTCCTGATCGTGACTATTATCCGGACGCACGTGGGAGCGTCGTTTTATTCGTCCCTGACGAAGGGGGAAGAGGTGGCCGTCAACATCTTCCTCAGGTCGTACTTGGTGAACAACTGCGCCAACCCTATCGTCTACGGTTTCTGTAACGTTCAGTTCAGACAGGAGTGTAAGCAACTCTTTAAAAGAGTGTGTTGTCGAAAACAGGATAATCCGTAACACAAATCACCTTAGGTTATTCACGTAATCTATATCTATTTCTTAATGTTTTAATTTTTTAAATTTTTATTTATTAATTATTATTTTTATTTTTTTAAATTATTTTTTAAAATTCTTTTGTTGTTTTTTAAATTCGATTTTACTGTTATAATATTTTCATATACTTACCTTTCTGACACCCAATAGCCGATATATATTTTTGTGCATTCATTCGATTTTACTGGTCAGACGGTGTTAACTTCATTAGTAAATCTCTCCCCCACCCTATTCCCCGTAACGAGAAGAGATTGCAATAACTGTTTAAAAACACATCGCATGTTGAACAAAGGTTAGTTGATGTTTGACATAAGGTATTTAAAGGTCCTATCACCACTTTGATGAACTAATATTCTAACGACTCGTATTAGATATCAGTAAAATATTTCTACGATTAAACTTGCATTTTAAATACATTTTGTTGTTTAGAATATCAGTGTCTGTACATTCAACGTGTTTCTGATCGTTCCGTTCTAATATTTACAAGTAGCCCAAATTGGATTTGGCGATATCCCAATAATTTCGTACCTACGACAAAGTTAGGAAGTCAAATGACGTTTGGCCTAGAGCAAACAGCAGGATGATCAGAAAGACATTTAATATACATCCACTAATATTGTGGTTAGAAATATCTATTTAATAGGTAATTACTGTCATTAACACGTCTGTGTCGGTCAGAGGCGGGACGTAGCCCAGTCTTAAAGCACTCACTTAATGGACGGTCGGTCTCGGATCGATCCCCGTTGGTGGGCCCATTGGACTATTTGTCTTCCCAGCCAGTGCATATCAAAAGTGGTGGTATGTGTTATTGTGTCTATGGCACGGTGAATATAAAAGAACCCTTGCTACTAACGGAAACAAATGTATCAGGTTTCCTCACTATGACACAATTACCAAATGTTTGACATTCAGTAGCCGATGATTAATAAAACAATGTGCTCTAGTGGTGTCGTTAAACAATATGAAAGTCCCTTTAATGGGACCCTTGATCCCAGTGTTTTGGAGTGTGATAAAAACAGCATAGAAATAATAAGGTATGTTGATTCCTCATCACTGTGACAGTAACGAGGGCCCACCGGCCTCGGTGGCGTCGTGGGTACGCCATCGGTCTACAGGCTGGTAGGTACTGGGTTCGGATCCCAGTCGAGGCATGGGATTTTTAATCCAGATACCGACTCCAAACCCTGAGTGAGTGCTCCGCAAGGCTCATTGGGTAGGTGTAAACCACTTGCACCGACCAGTGATCCATAACTGGTTCAACAAAGGCCATGGTTTGTGCTATCCTGCCTGTGGGAAGCGCAAATAAAAGATCCCTTGCTGCTAATCGGAAGAGTAGCCCATGTAGTGCCGACAGCGGGTTTCCTCTCAAAATCTGTGTGGTCCTTAACCATATATCTAACGCCATATAACCGTAAATAAAATGTGTTGAGTGCGTCGTTAAATAAAACACTTCTTTCTTTCTTTGTGTGTGTGTGTGTGTGTGTGTGTGTGTGTGTGTGTGTGTGTGTTTATCCCCTTAACTCATACAATGCTTGCAATACAAAATTGTATTTTTTTGTACTGTACAGTACTGTACCGTACCGTACCGTGCCGTGCCGTATCGTACCGTCCCGTACTGTATCTTGTACTGTGTCTTGTACTGCACTGCATTGCACTGCACTGTACTGTACTGTATTATATTGTTTTGATCCAGAGCACAGTACTGTGACCAAAATTCAGTATGTCATCGGACTGCGGACCTTGGAAAGCTGATAGACTGAAGTGGATTTCGGTAGACAAAAACACTGCAGGCCATCTTTAAGATCGAGTCCTGCCGCAACTGCTACACGCTCAGAATTTGCCTTCCACTTGAGATGTGAATCCTCCGAGTGAGAGGGCTGGATTTAGCTCAGTCGACTGAGTGCTCGCTTGAAGTGATTGCGTCTCAGGATCGAGCCACCTCGGTTTCCCCTGATGACTACGAGCGAGAATTACCAGATGTTTGGCATCCAATAGCCGTTGATTAATTTATCAATGTGCTTTAGTGGTGTCGTTAAACAAAACAAACTTCTTCATTCGGTTGTGTATTGAAATAGCGTATCTTATACAGCCGTTGAAAAATAAGAAAGAAAAGAACAAACACATGTACGATATTTAATATCACATGCCGATATCGATTTAAAAGCGTTATGCTAGTTCCAGACTACCAACTGCCACGACAAAGTTGGCCAACTTTCTGCTGTCAGGACTTCTATGACTGTCTAGTTGCTATTCTGAACGCTTTTACAACTCGATTCTCGTCGTATAACCCATGAGTTGTTAATCTGAGCGCACCCGTTTAAGTTGGGGAAATTACAACGCAACCGTCGAATTGGCCAACTTCGTCGTGACATTTGATAGTCTAAGCCTAGCATTAGATTAACACCTCCACGATGACAACTGGGATATCAAAGCAACATCACCCAATTAAATTATCAAGAACCTGTGTAACATTTGATTTGCACTCCCCAGTCATTATTATACGTATAATGTGATAATCAGATATGACTATATGTTTCATCTCTTTCCTTCTGTCTATCTGTCTGTCTGTTTGTCCGCCCGTCTGTCCTACCTATAGTTTTCCGGATGTTTTTTTTTTTTTCACAATGCCTCAAAATATAGAGTTAAAATTTGGTATATAATTTTATTTTATACAATTACATATCAGCTTTGACTTGTATGACGCTTTACCGATTTTAACCGAATTATGGCCCTTGAATTTAGGGGATAAGGAAATTGGTTTTTCGGACTTTTTTCCCCACTGCCTCACTTATTTTTTCGATTCCGAAGATATTGAGATGAAATTTTGCATATAGCTTTGTCATGTGCTGTTACAGATCAAGTTTAACTTTCATAGCAATTTTTCCATTTTAACAGAGTTATGGTCCTTGATCTTAGGAGACACACAAATGTGTTGGGCTCCGTAGGAGATATGTGGCCTCAGATTACAGTTATCTTGACATTTTGTTGTCCAAAATCCGGAAATTTCTCCGCGCAAATAGTCTGCTGTGTGACTGTGATTATTTCATGGCAGACAGCTATGAAGTGGCAACTATTTTACCGAAGTTGACAGGGGAGAGCATTTAGTTTGTAAACATGTGTAACTTGTTGACACTGAAGACTTGTTTGTGGTAATTCCGGCCCATGTCAAAGTAGTGTTTTTTTGTGTGTAAAATGGGTGTACTCCGGCCAGTTTTAGAGGGTGTGTTTGTCTAAACCAATATCCTGGGAGAAAGAGCTGGACAACAGGGGTTGTCCTTTTCAGGGTATGTGTCCCTCAGGCAGGCAAAGGTACATACAAAAGTCCACGGGCTTGCTGATATTAATAAAAATGTTATAGCCACTAAGGCTATATATAAATATATAGCAAAATTAATTGTGGTCTGTGGCCATGTATTGCTTTAACAGTACTCTCAGAATGCGTGTTATGCATATAATCTACATTCTACATTCATTACTATTCATTATTATAATATGCATTCCTCATTCATTAGTATACGTGTACATACAATGTGTACACCCTATCCATATAATGCATACAATCTACATGTCAGTTGCATTGTCATACACTTCACATTCATTATAATACATATAATCTACACTCCACGTGCTTTATTATACACATTGTTTACACACTTTTCTTTATTATTCACACAATTATTAATATAAATTATTCTGCATTCCACAGGTATGATTATATATATATATATATATATATATATATATATATATATATATATATATATATATATATATATATATATTTAGAGAATAACTAACGAGCTACGAGGAATTATGAATTATCTGTCCCGAGTGAATGAATGTTGTAAACCCGAGCCTTTGGCGAGGGTTTTACAACATTCATTCACGAGGGACAGATAATTCGTAACTCCTCGTAGCGAGTTGGTTATTCTCTTTATTACCCATTGTCAATTTTAACTGATTTTTTAATGTAAAAATTCCTCTGCAGTCTACAACAAAGCCATCAGCCATTATGTCATATAATCTTACGCACATTACATGACGTAATGTAAGTGACGTCATAGGATAACTGCGTTCTTTTTACAGCCAAATGTTTACAGTACAAAATAATACGACCGTATTTGCATTTGAAAATAATAATTTTTATATATTACTAAAGCCGCTGCTTATGAAAATATACCATTTCATGTTTACGAAACAAGTGAGTCCATTTGTTTTTGTAAATCTTTGTATATCGTATAACGTATGTGTAATCTGACTCATGAATGGAAACATTATATGAATGAAAGTGAAGTTCCGGCCATGGCAAGCAACCAACCAAACATCGTGATTTTTGAGCCAGCCAATCAGTGGCTGTAGAAGCAATCTGCACACTGTGCAGAGATCGAAAAAATATTACCCCGTATATTTGAGCCCATATGGGTCATAAATATATATATTTATTTATTTATTTATCATATAATATCTTACATTTTCAGTGCAATCAAAGTATGTGATATTTTTCAGATCACATACTTTGCAAATTAGATGTAAATTAGTCGAGGTCTCGGCACTAGGTTTATTGACATTTAAGCAAACGTACTTGGGTGACATCCATGATTGACGTATGCATTCATAGTCATCAAATAAAAACATTTCAATGGCAATTTGACACTGAAAGCTGTCCAGCGTTCAGAAAACAAAAAACGTTAGGCATAAGTTTATTTTGATGTAAGGACATCCAAAATGACGTCATTCGAGTTTGACGTCATTTCCATTCGAAAATACACCGCGCCACATATTCTTACGTCATTTGAATATCTATTAATGGCGGACTGGAATTAAAGTTGCGTGTACAGTTTACAAAAACACGTTGTATTAAGCTTGAGCTTATATGATAAAGAGATTATTACCCGCCAGAGGCTCGCATAATACAATTTTTATTCCTAATATATGATATTGACGATACCGAAAAACACTCTGGTAATAACCTCTATATATATCGGGTGGGCCAAAAATAAAAATTCAACAGTTAAACAAAAACACAGTGTAAAGAACCGTGCAAAAACACACATATCACAGATAGATACTGACTTTTACTCAATTTGTGCTGTATTGGCCATTCTCAAAGATAATGTTACACCCCTGCACCACGGTGAGGTTACAGCACGCGCAGGGGCCTTGTTTATGGATTTTCCTTTACAGCTGTTAATAAAATACACAAGATTAAATATCTGTTCCAGGTTCTACGGTTGTATGTATTTATTTATTATGGGTTGTTTTACTGTCAAAAGGTGTTGACATTTCAACATTATCCACACAAACAAAGTGGAACTATCCTGCCTGTTCACTTCTATTCCCTCCGCGTATTAAAGAAAGAGAGAGAGAGAGAGAGAGAGAGAGAGAGAGAGAGAGAGAGAGAGAGAGAGAGAGAGAGAGAGAGAGAGAGAGAGAGACACACACACACACACACACACACACAGACAGACTGAGACTCATGCATCGCACATATCTAGTCTAGACGCGCTCATTGTAACTAATTTATTTCGATTTTTTTAGCTGTACCACACGCACGCGCTGGCTGTATAGTATTATCATGCAACCATGCTTCCTACTGACCTGATAACCCTACCTGATATCATGTCACTAGGACGTGTTATCATGTCACTAGGAAATGAGTTGTGCGCATGACGAATCTTTGCTCATTTTTCAGGTAGATCGTTTTCTCATTTTTCAAACATCCATTTACAGCAATTCTGCATAAATAAATATAAAATTTACACTTCCTGTAACATCAAATTACCCCTTATTTTTCAATTATCCATTATTCGCTCCCATTCAGAACTGCCCAGCTTTTTTAATTAAACATTTTAAAACAAAAATGCAATAGCTTCCTGCAAAGAATGTTGACATTGGGAACAGCGTCTGACATCAGCTAGTGATGTAGATCTTCAGGTCACACATAAAGTTGAGTTTATTTTCACAGAAAAAGGTAAAAAAAATTGTAATGTGACACAACAGACTTTGAAATATAATCAAAATATATTATTTGAAATTTGGAAACACATAACTTTTAGGCTGGCTATGCCATTCCCAAGATGCTTTTGGGCACCGACTTCCGGAAGTAGTTTCTACACGATAAAACTAATAGTTTCTATACCGCTTTTGACTGAAACATATTACTAAAATATAACTTGAAAGGTGTTGCATGATAAAACAAATATCTGGTTACTACGTTTTGATAACGTGGTTAATTGGCTCGATTCGATAACGGTGTAATAGGCTCGCTGAAACTCACCTGTTACACCATTATCTAAACATCGCCAAATAACCACGTTATCAAAACGTAGTAACCTGATATTGTATATTTATCAGGAGAGAGAGAGAGAGAGAGAGAGAGAGAGAGAGAGAGAGAGAGAGAGAGAGAGAGAGAGAGAGAGAGAGAGAGAGAGAGAGAGAGAGAGAGAGAGAGAGAGAGACACACACACACACACACACACACACAGACAGACAGACAGACAGACTGACTCATGCATCGCACGTATCCAGTCTAGACGCACTCATTGTAACTAATTTATTTCTACATTTATTTTAGCTGTATCGCACGCACGCCCTGACTGTATAGTATTATCAGTGATGGAAGGGTTTTAATACAACGGAACATCTCATGAAAAATTATACGGCGAGCTGGCTAGAGACGCCTTTCCGTGTAGCATACTAATCATTATTATTAATGAACACACTATTTAAAGCGGAACCAATTCACGTGGCGAATTATTAACATACCTTAATGACATTGCGTGTACTTGTTTGACACTAACCACACAACACTAATTTACCCTGACCGTACTTAAACAAATAAATGCGTTTTATTTTTACTTCATTAGACACGGAGATTGCCTCGTACTTCGGCACGCACGAACACACGCACGCACGCACACACACACACACACACACCAATTCACGCACGCATGCACAGACATGTAACCCCAAACCCACATAAACAGACAAACACACAAACACAAACATACGCACAAACCCAAACACACACATGCACGTACAGACACACACACTCACACACATACACACGGACACACACTCACACACACACACACACACACACACACACACACACACACACACACTCGCCAGAGAACGAGTTACTCAACGGGGGTTCGATTATGACAGCACTTCAGATGAGCGACCTACCGACTGACCTAAAGCACCCCCCCCCCCTCCCCCTCCACCTCCCCTCCGCCCCAATACAAGAGAGTACATTTTTTTTATTGATTCAACGCACATTTTCAACTCGTCAGGCTAAATCAGGTCGATCTTAGGATTACACAGATCTGTCGCCGACTGACTTTTCACTTTGAGACCGATTCATTGCCGATCCAGCGTGAGCCGAGTGCTCTTACAACGGAGTTACGACGATCGGCGTCAGTCGGCGATCCAAACGATCACAAAGAGTTCAATATGTTGAACTTCTGCGATGCGAGAAAACAGGTCCCCGATCATCGGACACAGATCGGAGTCGGCCGGAACGTACCGGCGATTTGTCACCTGAGTAGGTGTTTTTTGTTTTGTTTTTTGGTGTGTGTGTGTGTGTTTATCCCCTTAACTCATACAATGGTTGAAATACAAAATTGTATTTTATTGTACTGTACATTACTGTACTGTACAGTACTGTACCGTACCGTACCGTGCCGTATCGTGCCGTGCCGTGCCGTGCCGTGCCGTATCGTACCGTCCCGTACTGTATCTTGTACTGTACTGTACTGTACTGTACTGCACTGCACTGCACTGCACTGCACTGCACTGTACTGTACTGTATTGTATTGATCCAAATCGTCGGGGTCTGAAATGTGTAATCGCAAGGTCGACCCGCGCTAGGCTTTATATTGTAATAGAAAAACCATCTTTGAATCCATCAAATGTTTACACATTTCGCTAGAGCACGGTGCTGCGACTGTGTTCTTGGATGACGGGCGAACACCAAAATTCAATATGTCGTCGGACTGCGGATCTTGGGAAGTTGATAGCCTGAAGTGGATTTCTGTAGCCAAAACACTGCGGGCCATGTTTAAGGTCGAGTCCTACCCCAACTGCCACACGCTCACAATTTGCCTTCCACTTGAGATGAGAATCCTCCGGGTGAGAGGGCTGGATTTAGCTCAGTCGATTGAGTGCTCGCTTGAAGTGATTGCGTCTCAGGATCGAACCACCTCGGTTTCCCCTGATGACTACGAGTGAGAATTACCAGATGTTTGACATCCAATAGCCGTTGATTTATTTATCAATGTGCTCTAATGGTGTCGTTTAAAAAAAAAAACTTCTTCATTCGGTTGTGTATTGAAATAGCGTATCTTATACAGCCGTTGAAAAAAAAGAAGAAAAAAAAAGAGGAAAAACATGTACGATATCGATTTAAAAGTCTTATGCTAGTTCAAGACTACCAACTGCCACGACAAAGTTGACCAACTTTCTGCTGTCAGGACTTCTACGACTGTCCAATTGCTAGTCTGGGCGCTCTTACAACTCGATTCTCGTCGTATAACCCATTAGTTGTTAATCTGAGCGCTCTTACAACTCGATTCTCGTCGTGTAACACATTAGTTGTTAATCTGAGCGCTCTTACAACTCGATTTCCGTCGTATAACCCATCAGTTGTTAATCTGAGCGCTCTTACATCTCGATTCTCGTCGTATAACCCATTAGTTGTTACTCTGAGCGCTCTTACAACTCGATTCTCGTCGTATAACCCATTAGTTGTTAGTCTGAGCGCTCTTACAACTCGATTCTCGTCGTATAACCCATTAGTTGTTAATCTGAACGCTCTTACAACTCGATTCTCGTCGTATAACCCATTAGTTGTTAATCTGAGTGCATCCGTCTTAAGTCGGGAGTTGGGGAAATTACAACGCAACCGTCGAGTTGGCCAACTTCGTCGTGACATTTGATAGTCTAAGTCTAGCGTTAGATTAACACTTCCACGGTGATAACTCGGATATCAAAGCAACATCATCCAATGGAATTACCAAGAACCGGTGTAACATTTGATTTGCACTCCTCAGTCATTATTATACGTATAATACGCACTCCCCTTGAATTATTTGCACTCCCCTAATTATTATTACACATATAATATGCACCCTACAGTATTATATTTAAATGCTGAATACATTAATTGTCTTTTAAAAGAACTTTGGATTGATACCAATTTAAGTGCTATTCAATGAATACAATCCACATTATTTATGATATGACTACATGTTTTATCTCTTTCCTTCTGTCTGTCTGTCTGTCTGTCCGTCCGTCTGTCCCACCTATAGTTTTCCGGATGAGTTTTTCACAATGCCTCAAAATATTGAGTTAAAATTTGGTATATAATTTTATTATATACCATTACATATCAGCTTTGACTTTTATGACGCTTTACCGATTTTAACTGAATTATGGCCCTTGAATTTAGGGGATACGGAAATTTGTTTTCCGGACTTTTCCCCCCACTGCCTCATGATAATGATCTGGAATTTTGCGTAGTTTTATAGTGTACTATTACAGATCAGTTTGACTTTTTTGACGAGTTACCTATGTGTGACAAAGCATTGAATTTAAGAGATACGAAAATGCGTTTCTAGGACTTATGTTTTTCAATCCCGAAGATATTGAGATGAAATTTGGCGTGTATATATATAGATAGATTTGTCATGTACTGTTACAGATCAAGTTTAACTTTCATAGCAATTTGTCCACCTTAACAGAGTTATGGTCCTTGAACTTAGGAGACACAAAAATGTGTTGGGCTCCGTAGGAGACATGTGGCCTCAGATTACAGTTATCTTCCCATTTTGTTGTCCAAAATCCGGAAATTTGTCCGCGCAGTCTGCTGTTTGACTGTGATTATTTCGTGGCAGACAGCTATGAAGTGGCAACTATTTGACTGAAGTTGACAGGGGAGAGCATGTAGTTTGTAAACATGTGTAACTTGTTGACAGTGAAGACTTGTTTGTGGTAATTCCGGCCCATGCAAACGTAGTGATTTTTGTGTAAAATGGGTGTACTCCGGCCAGGTTTAGAGTTTGTTTAAACCAATATGCTGGGAGAAAGATCTGGACAACAGGGGTTGTCCTTTTCAGGATCTATGTTTCCCAGGCAGGGAAAGGTACAAACAAAAATCTACGGGCCTGCTCATATTAATAAAAATGTTATAGCCACTAAGGCTATATAGAAATATATAGCGAACTTAATTGTGGTCTGTGGCCATGTATTGCTTTAGCAGTACTCACAGAATGCGTGTTATACATATAATCTACATTCTACAATCATTACTATTCATTATTATAATATGCATTCTACATTCATTAGTGTACGTGTTCATATAATGTGTACACCCTATCCATATAATGCATACAATCTACATGTCAGTTGCATTGTCATACACTTCACATTCATTATAATACATGCAATCTACACTCCACATGCTTTATTATACACACTATTTACACACTTTTCTTTATTATTCACACAAGTATTAATATAAATGTATTCAGCATTCCACAGTTATGATTGTGTGTGTGTGTATATATATATATATATATATATATATATATATATATATATATATATATATACATATATACATACATACATACATACATACACACACACATATATATATATATATATATATATATATATATATATATATATATATATATACATCGGGTGGGCCAAAACAAAAACAGCACTGAACTTTAACACCTCATATCTCAAAATGTAGTTTTTGAAGCCTTACATGATTAAAGACATTGATGTTGTCCGTCGTTGGCCGAAATGTCAAGTTAATATCTCTAGTAGGTTTTTTCACATAAGCCCACAATCAAAATTAGATATCAAAAATCGCAGTTCCGGAATTCTCCCGCATCATGCCACTGAGTTCACTGCAGTGGCACCTGTCAATCATGTGTCGTCTTAGGAATGTCGTCTGGCAGGGGTGTCAATAACTAAAAGTAGTGGAACTGGAACACAAATGGTTTTAGCCATGCTAGTCTTGGTTTTGATCAGATCACATCCAAGTTGGAACTGTTGAGTTTGGATAAAGACTTAATTGCGACGCATTTCACTGAGAAAGGTTGGCGCGCTGCAAGAATCATACAGGAATTTCCCAGAAAGAAGTGGGGTACATCATCGGAAAACAGACTGATAAAAAAATGAAAGTACAGGATCTTCTCCCAGGAGGACAGTTCAGGAGAAAGTGGCCGACCTAAAACAGCATGTACACAAGACAATGTTCAACATGTGCAGGAAGCTAACTGCTCCCAGGAGGACAGTTCAGGAGAAAGTGGCGGACCTAAAACAACATGTACACAAGACAATGTTCAACATGTGCAGGAAGCTAACTGCACCCCTAAAACAACATGTACACAAGACAATGTTCAACATGTGCAGGAAGCTAACTGCTCCCAGGAGGACAATCCAGGAGAAAGTGGCAGACCTAAAACAGCATGCACACAAGACAATGTTCAACATGTGCAGGAAGCTAACTGCTCCCAGAAGGACAGTCCAGGAGAAAGTGGCAGACCTAAACAGCATGCACACAAGACAATGTTCAGCATGTGCAGGAAGCTAACTGCTCCCAGAAGGA
Organism: Gigantopelta aegis; assembly: GCF_016097555.1. Classification (NCBI taxonomy): domain Eukaryota; kingdom Metazoa; phylum Mollusca; class Gastropoda; order Neomphalida; family Peltospiridae; genus Gigantopelta; species Gigantopelta aegis. Next base: position 44,073,121 of record NC_054705.1, on the reverse strand, counting down.
CAATCCAGGAGAAAGTGGCCGACCTAAAACAGCATGCACACAAGACAATGTTCAGCATGTGCAGGAAGCTAACTGCTCCCAGGAGGACAATCCAGGAGAAAGTGGCCGACCTAAAACAGCATGTACACAAGACAATGTTCAACATGTGCAGGAAGCTAACTGCTCCCAGGAGGACAATCCAGGAAGACACAGGTAACAGAAACAAATTGCGTCTGATCTTGGAGTATCCCGCACTTCAGTTCGGAGGATGACGAAAACGCTGGAATTGAAAGCTTATAAGAGGATACGAGATTCACGACGAGACGAGTATGTAAAACAGAAAAGGAAAATAAGGCGCAAAAAGATAGATGATAAATATTTCACAAAAGACGTTGAGAACATGGTTTTCACGGACGAGAAGGACGTCACCGTTGAGATCTCTCGCAATCGCCAGAACCGATCGACTGTACGGCAGAAGGAAGAAAGACATTTCTGTCAAGCGACTGTATCACGAAACTTGACGGTTTATGAAGAAAGTGATGGTCTCTGCAGCAGTTTCCTGCAGTGGAAAAATGCGGATAAATTGTATTGACACTAAGGCCACTAAAGAGAATTCTGAGAATTACATTAAGTTGCTTAATCGTGGACTACTCCGCGACTGCAGACGCTTATACCCTGACAATGACTTTATCTTTCAACAAGATAGGGCAACCTCGCATACCAGTCATCGAACTCAGCAGCATTTGTAGGATGCAGCACCAGCATTCATAATGAAGGGTGAATGGCCGCCGCGAAGTCCGGGCTATAATCCGATGGATTATTGCGTGTGGAATTCACTGAGTGAGAAGGTATACGGAGATCGAATGGATAAGTTCACTGAGGAGGAACTAAAGACTAAACGCAGGGACAGTTGGTAAAAGATCACCCTTGAGGAGATTCAGAGCTGCATTTCATCTCGGACAGCAGCATGTGGGAAAAATGGAGGACCCATTGGTCATCTGTTCAAGGTAGAATAATGGTAAAATTACATTTTTTTACATTCCGGAACTGCGATTTTCGATATCAAATACTGATTTTGGCCGTATGTAAAAATTACAGGAAATACCATCTTGAAATTATAGCCAATAACGGACAACATCTATGTCCTTAATCATGTAATTTGTTTTAGATTTTTTTTTTTTTTTTGATATATGAGTTGTTAAAGGGTTTTTTTGTAGTTTTTTTACCCACTCGATATATGATCTATACTGCATATTCATTATTATACATATAGATCGTAATGTGTTGTCTAGATTATGTGTATAATAATGAATGGGGAGTGTAGAATATATTTACAATAATGAATGTGGAGTGCATATTACATATTGTAATGAATGAGGAGTGTATATTAAACGGATAATAATGAAAAGGAGTGCAGATTATATGTATAGCAATGAATGTAAGATGCAGATTATAAGTATAATAGTGAATGGGAAGTGCACATTATATGTTTAGTAATTTATGGGTAATATAGAATGTATGTCTAATAACGAACGTAGAGTAGATTATATGTATAATAATGAATTGAGAGTTTATATTATACGTATAATAAATAATGTGTATTGCAGATAATGTGTATAGTAATGAATAAGTAGTGTAGGATATATGTATAATAACGAATGTGGAGTGCAGATTATATGCATAGTAATGAATGGGGAGTGCAGATTATATGTATGGTATGGTAATTAATAGGGATTGTAGGTTATATGTATAGTAATGAATGGGGAATATATATATATATATATATATATATATATATATATATATATATATATATATATATATATATATATATATATATATATATATATAAAACAAATGATAAAACAAAACAAATGTACAGTATATATGTATGTATTTAAAAATAATTATAAGAAATAATGCTCTTTTACATGTTTCATCTTATCTGCTAAATAACTGCTAAATATGACGTCATACATAGTATGACGTTAATCCAGTAGATGGGGATTGGTAATTAATTAAGTAACGGTGCTTTTATCGAACGAAGAGCATTAAGAAGTGGACAAAACTTTCTCATAAAATACATTTCATATGTGATAAAATGGGAAAATGGTACATTCAATAACTTTTTATGCCGCTTATGTATTTAAATGTGAAATCAAGGGTATGCTCTTGTTTCTGGTTGTTTTATGTGTTGTTTGTGTACGCATACTCTGGCTCTCAGCTGAGTGGTATGACCAATGTATTGTTTTTTGCAACCTTTGCATGTAATTACATAAATAACGTTGTTAACCGAACAATCCATATCCCTGTGTACCCAAAATAAGCCTTTGTGGTTGAATTCTATATGTGTGCCTTCTAAAATATGTTGAAAGGTACCACAGTTGCTTCGGTTACACTTTTTAACACTGCATTTATGTTCTGCTGTTGTAGATTCAAATCGTGCTTTTGTCAGTATCTGTTTCTAGTTTCTGTTTTGTCTCTTACTATTTATAACTGAAATAGAGTCTAGTATGGATGACATTTTTTCATTTTTTTTTTATAATGTGCAATTCTGACAAAATCGTTTTGTATATATCGGGGTTGTGCGGGTTATAGGTGGATACAAATGCGAATATATACAAATATATTTTCTATCTAATACCACCCGCTTGCTACCGATTTGATCGGGCTGCTGGTGCTCCCTTGCACCTGCCAGTGCAGGCGGTCCCTCCTCTCCCCTCCCCCCACCTTTCCTGTCATGGACGGAGGAGTCGGCCAAGGCCAGCTCTTGTGCCCACGACAGGTGTGCGCTTCAACAACTTGTTCTGAATGTGCACGTAAAACCCTATGACCTGATCTGACCTATCTAATACTACCGCCTTTTCGATACTATCTGAGATTAGCTGTTTTTATATATGTGTGTGTGTGTGTGCGTGTGTGTGTGTGTGAGTGTGTGTGCTGCAACATCTTGTTCTGAACGTGGACGTTAAATTATCTGGCCTGACCTGACGTTGGCCAACTTCAGTGACATTACGGCTATGTTAATCAGACGTAGGGCTGGTAGGTTCTGGGTTCGTACCCTTGTACCGACTCCCACTCAGAGCAAGTTTAAACTACTCATCGATAGTAACTGGTTACAGTCTTAAGATATCGGCCTTATTCTGTTACGGTAAGAATGGCAAATTCGACCTAAGCAGGATAAAGCCGAAATCTTTACATAAGTTATTTCATTTACCCTGACATCCAACCCCTCACCCACCCTTCACCCCCAAGAAAACGACAAAAAACAAAACAAAAAACAACAACAACAAAAACAAACACACGAAGAAACAGAACCCCCCCCCCCCAAACCCCCCCCACCCAACCCCCCCCCCGAAAAAAACAACAACACACACACAAAAAAAAAAGAAAAAAAAAGAATAAGAAACTTTGAACAATACAACATTCGTTTGCTGATTATAAGTAGGGTACACATTTTTCCATCCCTAAAACCTATATTAGAGACCGAGACTATAGATTGTTTTCTAGTCATAATACTTATATTGACAATACATAATAGTGATTGCAGGATAAATGTGTATACCAATAGGTATGCGTAAGGCCAGTACACCGACTTCTCTCTCACCAACATCTAACAACTAACCATTAACCACTCTCCAGGACAGACAGTCCAGCTAGGTGAGGTGTGTGGACATTGCACCGACTTCTCTCTCACCAACCTCTAACAACTAATCCTTAACCATTAACCACTGTTCAGGACAGACAGTCAAGCTAGGTGAGGTGTGTGGACATTGTACCGACTTCTCTCTCACCAACCATTAACAACTAACCATTAACCACTGTCCAGGACAGACAGTCCACAGCTAGGTGAGGTGTGTGGACATTGTACCGACTTCTCTCTCACCAACCTCTAACAACTAACCATTAACCACTGTTCAGGACAGACAGTCCAGCTAGGTGAGGTGTGTGGACATTGTACCAACTTCTCTCTTACCAACCTCTAACAACTAACCATTAACCACTGTTCAGGACAGACAGTCCAGCTAGGTGAGGTGTGTGGACATTGTACCGACTTCTCTTTCACCAACCATTAACAACTAACCATTAACCACTGTTCAGGACAGACAGTCCAGCTAGGTGCCGTGTGTGGACATTGTACCGACTTCTCTCTCACCAACCATTAACAACTAACCATTAACCACTCTTCTGGACAGACAGTCCATTTTAATACAAAAAATTAATATTTTTTTAAAATAAAATTTAAATAGCCTTTATTGGAAAAGAAAACATACATAATGTAAATTTCTGATATTTGACTACAGCTTGGTAATACATTTTCAGTATGATTTCAACGTTCCATTATCATCAAGTTAACCTTTAACACTTAAACAGGCAAGTTTAGTAGTAGTCTGTAACTGCGTTCAGGCACATATGTATTTGGAAAAATACCCTTTCGTCATTTTTTATTTTCAAAGCAACGACATGTACATGATAAAATATATGTTCTCAACTATGCACAATGAACGAACAATTTGTTTAAAATTTTTGTAAAGGAAAAGTTCAGTTCATCCAGCGTTCTTATCCGGTCCGCGTTTTATCCACACCCATAGCTAAAATATGATGTCAATACAGATAGGGATTACGTTCATACCAGCGAATAAATTGTAAAATACCAATTTTCTAATGAAGTGATTCTTAATTAACAGAATTTATACCCTCAAAATTATTTACAATTGTTATGAAATGATTATATGTCTACTATTCACTACATTTGAGGGATACAAATGTAGCACACCTTTTGTAGATCGAATATAATAACTGGAAAAAAAATTCGTATTTTAAAGGTAAAATAGGTTTGACTGTAAATCTTAATATAATCGACGTATTACTTGGGAATCCTTTACAGAGTATCTTATTAAACCACATCATTGTCTTAGGTAATATATATATATATAAATATATATATATATATATATATATATATATATTTTGTAAACATGCCAATCGAAATCCAAAATTTTCTGATGCTATAAGTATAATAAAACATAATGGAACTGTTGAAAAGTATATTTATGCAAATAATGACCATTTCCCGAACAAGTGGGATATATTGGCCACATATATAGTTAGTACTTACGATCTTTCAAATATACGGTGCTATATTATGACAAAACCAACCAAATACATAAGTGAATGTAAAGTACACTGTTGAGAAACACATTAGCCGTCAACAACGCTTGGAATTATTTATTTATTTATTTTATTTATTTATTTTCATTATCATATTTTGTTTTTTCATTTATTAATGTTTTATTGTTAAATTTTTATTATTTTTATTTCTGTTTTATTATTATTTTGTTCTATTTGTTTGTTTTACTTCTTATTTTATTATTTCTTCTTTCTCTTTTGTGGTGACGTTTATTACTATCATGGCATATTACTTGTATTATTATATAATGCGTATCGTATAACATTGATGCAAGGTAGTGATACCAGGACCACCAACCCTGGCATTACCGTATTTCTGTTCTGGGGACAATAACTTTGAACAACATTTTAAAAATGATTTAGCCTTGTTGATCTAGCACGTGTGAAGTCATGTGACACGCACCAAATGTTAATCAATCTACCTCCATTTTAAGTTAATTTCTACTAGTCTTGAGTGGAGCCGATATCGGTAATTTTAAAGAATAAACAAAAACGACTTAATAAAATTAATGGTTTTAGGGGTTTTTAAACTTTTATATTTAGATACTTACTTGTCTGTGAAGAAGAACCTCACAAATGAACGACAAGCAGACAACAACAAATCGGATGTTACTTGCGCGAACCGTGCACAACGAAACAAACCGAAGAGAGTTGGAGGCATAAGGCAGTTAGGGACGTTGACAATATACTCGTTACATTCCAACAAAACATTTATTTTGCCCAATGTGCCATTGCACAACTATAATGCTGCACAAGTCCCTTCAATTTTCAAATCATCTTCATAAATATGCTAAGCGAGGACAACGGCATCTAATTAAAACGCATTGTCATTGGTGTTACTAATGGCCATTTGTGTTACTCAGTAACTGGTAACAGCAATGGCAGGTAACACCAAAGACAAAATAAGTAAATAATTAATTCATGCTGAAAAAGTGCATGTTGTAGCGGACAGATAACATCTATAATAACATACATAAAATGTCTTACAATTATTAATCATTACATAAATATGATAGTAACACCAAGTAACACCAAGTAACACCAATGATTGAATAAACCTACTTTTATATTTTGACAACACAGTCACCACATTTAAGTAAAACCACTCAAATTGTTCATACGTTTGCTGTTTCTGACAAATAAGTTTGATGGCCGATATCTACTAGTTGAATGTTTCATCCAGAGAGCATTTAGTTTCTTTTGTTTTATCATAAATAAAATACCGTAACACCAATGACATAAAATTCTAGGAAAAGCTTATATTGCCCACCATTTTTTGATTACGAAAAACATTTACAAAATTCTTTCTTTAGTGAGTAAGTCGGCCATCTGTACGTATTATATTAAAGTTAGTCAGCGCTATGCCTTGTGTTATACATTGCAACAGTGCATGTTATGTATAGTGTTGTGCTAGGAACAGGTAACACCAATGGCATTTTCCACTAATCCTGAATAAAATCTCTATGAAAGCGTAGTAGCAGAGAGAAAAAAGAAACTTTGTAAGGATGATATTAATATGAATCGTTAAAGTCAACAAATTTAGTTTTCTACATGTAAATAAAACAGAAATTGTGACATAAAAGTGACACTTTCTGTAGTAGGATTCATATGAGTAGAAAGTTTGTTTTTGTTTAACGACACCACTAAAGCACATTTATTTATTCATCCGCTATTGGATGTCACACATTTGGTAATTTTGAAATAGTCTGAGAGAGGAAACCTGCTACATTTTGCCATTAATAACAAGGGATCTTTTATATGTACCATCCCATAGACAGGGTAACACATACCACGGCCTTTGATATACCAGTCGTGGTGCCCTGGCTGCAGAATATGAGAAGAAGAGAACATAATACAATTATAATACAAAAAATAATTAAACAAACAAATACACCAGTAAACAAGTAAATAACTAAGTAACTAAATAAATATATAACAAATAAATAAATAAATAAATAAATAACAGCAGAACAAGAAAACTCTAAGAAAGGTTAAACTTTGTTTTGTTTAACGATACTTCAAGAGCACATTGCTTTATTAATCATCGGCTGTTCCATGTTGAACAGTAGTTCAGTGGGTTGAGCGCTCGCTTCAGGTGTTTGTGTCGCAGGATCGTATCACCTCGGTGGATCCATTCAGTTGATTGGTTTTTTCTCGTTCCACCCCGTTCACCACAACTGGTCAAAGGCTGTGGTATGTGCTTCTCTGTCTGTAAGAAAGTGCGCATAAAAGATCGTTCACTCCATTAGAATAAAAAAACACGTATAGGGTTTCCTCTGATGACTACGTGTAAGAATGACCAAATGTCTGACATCCAATAGCCGATGATTAATCAATCAATGAGCTCTAGCGGTGTCGTTAAACAAAGCAAACTTTCTGGTAATTGTGAACAAATCCTTAAGACGGAGGTTAGTCGAACGTGTGGCTGCAATGTTCAGATTTGTTTCTCACAAACGAATCTGATTCTATCAAAGCAATTAACATTATACCAATACTTGGATGTTAGCACAACGCAATCTACGTATGCTTTATTTCTAGGCTCCTCAGGAGCCCACTTTGAGAAAGTAACCAGGTTTCCGTTCTCCCAGATATACATGCCCTCGGTCTGTTTGTCCGTCAAACCAATTAAATAGCTGCTTGAACCTGAAAAAAAAATTACAACAAAATTCATAATATTAAGTCAATAATATTGTAAACAGTAACAGAGAACTAAAAGACGAATAAACAATATATAGTTGGCGGGACATAGCACTCTCCACCTGATGTCGCTGTCGGTGGGCCCATTGGGCTACTTCTTGTTCCAACCAATGCACCACTAGTGGTATGTGTTGTCATGTCTGTGGTATGTGTTGTCATGTCTGTGGGATGGTGCATATAAAAGATCCCTTGCTAGTAATGGACGAAGCGGTCAGGCCCTTTCTAAGGGCCCTATGGGCAACCTAGGGAGACACCACAGCATCGTAGAGGTCTAAAATTACTCTCGATTCATTAATATCAAAACCTATATTAGCTCGGCCATTTACCTTTCGACCGACCGTTCAAAATTGCGCACCCTTTTCTCTTTGGCATTTAACTGCTCCATTCAAATTCCATAGCACCACCACCACCCCCACCCGCCTGCTACCGATTTGATCGGGCTGCTGGTGCTCCCTTGCACCTGCCAGTGCAGGCGGTCCCTCCTCTCCCCTACCCCCACCTTTCCTGTCATGGACGGAGGAGCCGGCCAAGGCCGGCTCTTGTGCCCACGACAGGCGTGCGCTACAACAGCTTGTTCTGAATGTGCACGTAAAACCCTATGACATGACATAATAATGGACAAATGTAGCGGGTTTCCTCTCTGAGACTATATGTCAAAATTACAAAATGTATTTATTATTATTATTATTACTGCTATTATTAATCCGCTGTATAGCAACCCCAAATGGATATATAGTGTAATTTGTTAATAATGTGGAAAACCTGCCTTGGACATATCCACCAGGGAATATCGGAGATGCCTGGACCTTCATGAATCAAATCGTTGATTGCTTGATTGCTTGAATGTAGCAATTCATGAAAAACAACAATGTATAACTGGCGACTTGACTCCCTCGAGATGACTAAACTTACCTAGTGTTTTCACGATATAGTCACTGACAGCCGTATTTTTCTCATTCGTGTCTAAAACGATCAACATGGCTCCCGATGCTTGGCAAATCTTACGTGCATCTTCCATAAATTTAAAGTCCGCAAAAGCCTTAAAGCACAATTTCGGATTGTCAAGCAGCACGTACCCATCTTCGACAGGGCATTCACCTACAAATATATAACACATTAAATAACTGATGACTAATAGGATCACCACCGTCACTACCTGATGCGCTGTCGGTCTAGGGTCAATCCTAGTCGGTGGCCCATTAGGTTATTTCTCGATCCAGCCAGTGCACCATTACGTGTATATCAAATGCCGTGGTATGTGCTACCTTGTCTATGAAATGGTACATATAAAAAATGTATTGCTACTAATGGAAAACAGTGTAGCGGTTTTCCTTTCTAAGACTACATGCCATGATTACCAACTGTTTGACATCAAATAGCCGCTTTCTGTAAATTTGTTTTACGGTGATCACCAATGCATGATCATAGGGGCGTTGGTGATCAATGAATGGTCATAACGATGACGGCGATGATGGTATCGGTGATGATGGTGGATGGCCAGTGGTGACTACGATGATGGTAATTGGCGGAAGATGATGGCAACAATGACGATAGTGATTTGTAAATGATGATAATGGTCAACGGTGATAGTCAACTGTGATGTAAAGATACACACTGGAAGTGAGCAGATTGCTTAAAACTCTATGAAACAGACTGCCGAGAAACAGAAAAGAGACATGTAAGTCAATAATGCGAAATATCAATTAATATCAATTAATTATGACAATTAATTCTGTGAATCCGATACACGGCTTACATTCGGAGCACAATTTTCAAGTTCGAAATTGCGTTGTTGGATAAGATGTCAGACTGTGATGCAGAATAGAAATTTATACTGTTTCTAAATTTACTAGAACATGAACTATAACTTCCAGATACAAATAAACTACCTGGTATAATATAAAAGAAGCGTTTGTAGCGAACTGTGAGAACTACTCACTAGAAAGAAACATGGCGACAAGCGATGAACTGTCTACAGTTCTCCATAACACACGAGAGGTGATATATGGAAGTAGCGCCAAGACTGAGACACTACCACTAGATCTGTTGATAGATTTAATGTCAAAAATGAACACCAGACTTTCTAACATTGAAACGTATGCGAAAAAAATTGAAGATGTTGAAACGTATGCTAAAAAAATTGAAGATGTCCAGTCGTCTATCTTGTCACTTGCTAACAAAGTTTATTCGTTGGAAGCTGACGTTAAGAACGTTATCACCGATAAACGAAACATGGAATCCAATTTCCAAGGTCTGAGTAATTTGTACGATTGTGTGAAGGAAACAGGTGACAAAAATAAAGCGGAAATAGAAGCGATAAATCGGACAATTAAAAAACACTGGTAATGACAACGCGGAATACAAAAAAGAAATAGAGTCGCTGAAAAAGGACAATTATGAAATGAGAGATTTGATAACCGATCTACAATGCCGATCTATGAAATGTAACCTCATCTTCACCGGTCTTGCCGAAAACCCTAACGAAATTACAGAGTACGTAATAAGAGAATTTCTTGGAAATGAACTTGGCTTGGATTACGATTTTGAGTTTGGTAATGTACATCGTTTTGGCAAAAGACGACTTGGTTCATCTCGCCCCATTGTTGCTCGCTTTCTGTACCACAAGGATATCGTACTGATAAAGTCGAACGCGTACCAGCTCAAGGGAAAACTTACGGTATCAGTGAGCAGTTCCCCCCGGCGATCGAGGAACGCCGTAAGAAACTGTATCCCATAGCCAAACGCCTGAGACAAGCTGGACACAGGACGAAACTGTTACGGGACAAGTTATTTGTAGATGGGAAACCTTACGAGGAGGCAAATTACACCGATTATCGGTCGTTCCGAGATGTAGTACAAAACAAGCCAAGCCAACAGCGACCAAGTCCTACACACGCGAGGGATACCAGACCGGCACAGAAAAGACCGCGCGTTTGTTCATCGCCAACGGTAACAACCGACCCCCCTCACCTATCTGGCGCAGACCCCCATCACTTATCTGGCGCAGACCCCCCTCACGTATTCGCCGCAGACCCCAATCACCCATCCGCCGCAAACGGAGCGATGTCGGCTACATAGGATGGGCTGGAGGGTGAACATGTGATCAAAATTATGACATGGAATGTTCAAAGGAGACTAGCTTTTAAACTTTGCGACAGCGAATTTGTTAATATTATTTCAGGATGTGATTTGCTCTTTTTAAATGAATGTTGGATTGATAACACTGATGATCTCAATGTAAACGAATTTATCTTAGCCGCCCGCATAGTACGATCGAAGTGTAAGGGTGGTGGCTGTGTTTTGTATTACAAAAATTGGTTACATAAATATATATCTATTGTCAAGATATGTGCCGATACATACTGCTGGGTTAAACTTGACAAATCCCTGTTTGTAAATAAATTTCACGTATTTATTTTATGTGTGTACATACCTCCTGAAAATAATGTGTTTTATGTTAAATATGACTGTGACATTTTTTGATATGATATACAATGACATTTTGAACTTTCAAACCCAGGGCGAGGTATTGTGTATAGGTGACTTTAACGCGCGCACTGGAGCGGAACCGGATTATATCCCACTGGATCGGCTTGATGATCAAGTGTTGCGTAACATCGGTGAACTGTTTGACTATGTCTCTGACGAGTGTTCAACGCCAAGAGTGTCTCAAGACAAAACTGTAAATAACTTTGGTCGTAACTTGTTACGCTTGTGTAAAGCTACTGGTATCCGTATTGTGAATGGCAGATCACCTGGTGATAATATTGGTCGTTTTACTTTTTATCATAGAAATGGATCAAGCTGTATTGACTACGCTATATGCTCCAACGACATACTTCATATCGTTAGCGACTTTACAGTGTGCGATTTTAATATGTTTTCTGACCACGCGCCCTGTTTGATCGAGGTTGTTTGCTCATTGAAATTTTTTAACAAAGTTGTAGTTAATAAAGGTAATCCTTTATATATGACTTTAACTATCTGGAATGAGGAATGCAAGGTTGATATTTTAAAACAGTTTAAGCGGAAAGTCCGAACAATTACAGATTCTCTTTCAAAATATTTGTCCCACCAAAGAAAGTATTGATAAATCAGTTACTGATTTAACTCATCTGATAAATGACTCGACCAAACAATACTGTTCCCACACTGTTAAATGTAAAACTGTTGGAGGTCATTGTCTAAAATCAGTCCGTGACAAACCATGGTTTGATGATAAGTGCCGTGAGTTATATCGCAGTTACAAGGAGGCTCTATATTTGTTTAACAAGCATTCTTCATTCGAGAACAGGTATAATTTAGCTGTAAAAAAGAAAACATATAAACAGCATATAGGTAAAGCAAAACAAATGTATTTATATCAGGAAGGTAACCTGTTGCATTATTTGAAAAAACATAACCCAAAGCAATTCTTCAAGCGTTTTAAGAACAAACGTAAGCAAGTTAATACGTCATTAACAATCAACGATTTTTTTTATACATTTTAAAAATTTAACAAACACCGATCATGTTGAACAGGTTAATATTACCCAAATGATAGACGAATTTGACGATACCTCAGTTAATACCCATAATGAAAGTGTTTTTGAAGAATTGGATAAAATAATAACACCTGCTGAGATTGAACATGTTATTTCAAATCTTAAACGAGACAAAACCCCTGGCCATGATCTTCTGTTAACTGAATATTTCATAGAATTTAAAGACATTTTATTACCCGTTTTAAGCAAGCTATTCAATAGCATTATTGATTGTGGTTATTTCCCCAATTCTTGGTCAAACGGGATCATCCTACCCTTATACAAAAAGAACGACCCTAACGATGTAGGCAACTATAGAGGTATAACTTTATTAAGTGTTATATCCAAAATATTTACTTCTCTTATTAACAATAGACTTCTACAATGGAGCAGTAATCACAATATTATATCTGATGCCCAGTTCGGATTTAAGCCTGGCTATGGAACTTGTGATGCAATTTTTTCCATACATAGTCTGCTATCATCCACTTTAGCGCATAAAAAAACGTTTATATTGTTGTTTCATTGATTACAAAAAGGCCTTTGATAGTATTAATAGAAATAGTCTTTGGTATAAACTAATCGGATACGGTGTCACAGGAAAACTATTAACTATAATTAGATCAATGTATAATGATGTTAAATCATGTGTTAAACACCACGGGTCCTTCTCTGATTCTTTTTCAACTAGTGTGGGTTTAATGCAGGGAGACGCACTATCGCCTATGCTCTTTTCTCTTTTTGTCAACGATATTGAACTTGACCTGTTAAACCACTGCAATAACTCTTACGAATTGAAATATTTGAACTTATTATTGCTAATGTATGCTGATGACACAGTTATTTTTTCAGAAAGTATAGAAGGCTTGCAAGAAATGTTAAATTGTCTAAATATATATTGTTATAAGTGGAATTTATGTATTAATACCGATAAGACCAAGGTTCTTATATTTCGTAACGGAGGTATTATACGAGATAATGAAAAGTGGTATCTAGGGGATAACGAATTGGAAATAGTAAATGAATTCAATTATCTGGGATTGGTATTAAAATTCAATGGAAAGTTTGTTGAGACACAAAAATGCATTGCTAATCAAGGTCGCAAAGCTTTATTTGGTTTGCTGAGAAAATTTAATGATTGTAACCTTAATGTAGAAACTAAGTTATATTTGTTTGATACTTATGTTAGCAGCATATTAAGCTATTGCTGCGAGATTTGGGGATACCATAGCGCTACAGATATTGAAAAGGTACACATCGATTTCTGCAAAAGAATACTTGGTGTAAGTAAAAAATGTACTAATATGATGGTATTCGCAGAACTTGGTCGCTTTCCTTTAACCACTTCTCGAAAATTCAGAATTATTAAATATTGGCTGAAAATATTAAATACTAACAACTGTATTTAAAGAGCTGCTACGAATTATTATTAGATGATATCAATCTCCCTAGATTTAATTGGGCAAATTCTGTGAAAAATATTCTACTAGAAGTAGGTCTTCCTCACATATGGGATAGCCAACAGGTCGAAAATAAAACTTCTTTCTTATTCACAGTTAAACAACGTTTAGAGGATCACTTCATCCAGGATTGTAACAGAATAATTGATTCGTCATCTAAAGGATTCTTATATCAACATCTAAATCCTACTCATAATGTCAAGAACTATCTAAAAAAACGCCTTGAATTTGTATACAGCAAACTGATTACCAAAATACGATTATCTGACCATTGCCTTTGTATTGAAGTCGGGAGACGCCAAAATACCCCAAGAGAAAACAGATTATGTACACTATGTGATAATGAAACAATCGAAGACGAATTCCATTTTATTCTGAGTTGCCCTTTTTACCATGATCTAAGAATAAATTACATAAAGAAATACTTCTACGTCAGACCTTCCGTGTTTAAGTTAATCAAACTATTGAACTCGGAAAATATAAAAACTTTAAACAATCTTGGAAAATATTTATACAAGGTTTTTCTAAGAAGGGAAATGTTCATTAAAAATTAATATATTATGTTTACCCTCCTATTGACATTTTATATACTCTATTCATGTAATTTTGATTGTTAAATATCACACTATGTATATATGCACAACTGTTACTATGATAATAATATTGATGTTTATGTCGCGCCTATAGCCAGGATGGCTTTGGATAATAAAGATATAGATATAGATATAGATGTAATAAATCGTGATATTTTAAAATTTATACCAAGACGTTTTATTTCGTTATATAACATGCTATGATATTTTTTAAAGATTGATATCATAATATGTTAAATATAGTATAACTGACGTCCAAATGAATGTAACGTGTATGTGTATCGGTTGGAGACAGATTTCTGCCCATAACTAAATATGTTGTAAATGATTTTTGAGTTGGTGATGTGTTTTTTACACACGTTACTGTACGGTGATTGTTGAGATGCTATCAAAGAAGAGTGAGTGCATGTATTAGCAAGTACGTAACAGCTAATTTAACTAACAAAGTACAAACGTACCTCTTTGGATACGAACTCCTTCGGTCATCATCTTATCAGAACTCACTATAGGGGTCTACAATATATTGGGCTATCGCCATACAATATATCGAGAAATTATCGTACAATATATCGGACAATCACCGTACTATATATATATATATATATATATATATATATATATATATATATATATATATATATATATATATATATATATATATATATATATATATACGTATATATATACACACACACAGACATATATATATATATATATATATATATATAAAGAGAGCGGGCAATCACAGTACAATATATATATATATATATATATATATATATATATATATATATCTACAGCTACAGCTACATACACATAACATACATACATACATATATAAATATATATATATCGTGCAATCACCGTACGATATATCGTGCAATCACCGTACAATATATCGTGCAATCACCGTACAATATATTGGGCAATCGTTGTACAACACATCGGGCAATGACCGTGTTTTTTGGCGCTCTGCTTAAAACATGTTTTACATAGCGTAGCCCAGTGGTAGAGGGCTCGCCTGATGTGCGGTCTGGGATTAATTCCCATTGGTGGACACATTGGGCTATTTCTCGTTCCAGCCAGTGTACCACGACTGGTATATCTGTGGTATGGTGAATATAAAATATGCCTTGATACTAATGGAAAAAAAATGTAGCGGGTTTCCTCTCTAATAGACTATATGTCCAAGTTACGAAAAGTTTGAAATCCAATATCCGATGATTAATTAATTAATAAATCAATGGGGCGTCCCGAGGTGGGATCGATCCCAGACGGGCCGGATATCAGGTTAGCGCTTTACCACTGGCCTACGTCTCAGCCCCTATTGTATTTGATGGAACTCAGAACGGGACTTAGCCCAGTGGGGAATCGCTCGCTTGATGCGCGGTCGGCTTGGGATCGATCCCCGTCGATGGACCCATTGGTCTATTTCTAGCTCCAGCCAGGGCACCACGAGTGGTATGTACTACCCTGTCTGGGGGATGGTGCATATAAAAGAACCATTGCTGCTAATCGAAAAAGAGTAGCCCATGAAGTGGCGACAACGGGTTTCCTGTCTCAATATCTGTGTGGCCGTAACCATATGTCTGACGCCATATAACCGTAAATAAAATGTGTTGTGTGCATTGTTAAATAAGACATTTCTTTCTTTGATGGAGCTGTCAGTTTTCGTTATACCTGAACATGTGAAGTTGGACCAGTACCCTCCTGCCAGACACCGCATCTCGCCGTCGGGCTTGTAGGAGATGTTACACGTGTATGGCAGAACGACGCCTACGGTAATGTTGGGCTGAACGGTGTATGCGGGGACAGCGTTGGCCACAGGCGGCGGGGCGGGGCAATCTGTAAAAGAAAACAAAAATACATTGTGGTCATTTCTGTAAAAACAAAACAGAAGAAATATGAGGAAACTGTGAGACGGGAAATAGTTTGCCTATTTAACGTCACTTACATAAAGCTGTTTGGCAGATCATTACTATATTGTTATCATATCGTGTGTGTCTTGTGCGTCTGTGTGCTTCTGTCTGTCTGTCTGCTTATGTGTGTGTATGTGCCCATGTGCTTCTGTGTGTGTATGTCTTTGTGTGCGCGCGCGTGTGCACGTGTGTATGAATGTAAGTGTGTGTGTGCGTACACACGTGTATGTATATTTATGTATGTGTGGCATATATATATATATATATATATATATATATATATATATATATATATATATATATATATATATATATATATATATTAATATATCTCTGTTGTCTACTGTTGTTATAACTAGTTCATTATTATGTTTGATTTCACTTTCTTTTATTAAATGGGAATCCGTCCCCTCAACCAGTGTACGCATACAATGGTTACAATACAGATTGTATTGCATTTTTTAGCTTTGTGAAATAAGCATTGTTCAAGTATAAAGAATATGGGATCTATCATACAATATATATGCAAGAAACAACCCCCTCAAAAAAATAAATAGCCCCCCCCCTCTCTCTCTAGTGTCTCTCTCTCTCTCTCTCTCTCTCTCTCTCTCTCTCTCTCTCTCTCTCTCTATATATATATATATATATATATATATATACACACACACACACTCACACATACATACATATATACACACATACACACATACAAACATATATACATACATACATACATACATACATATATATATATATATATATATATATATATATATATATATATGTGTGTGTGTGTGTGTGTGTGTGTGTGTGTGTGTGTGTGTGTGTGTGTGTGTGTCGCTTCTCTGTCTTTCTATGTCACTGGAATCGCTGGCAGGTGTTTCGTCTTCAAGAACTAATATATCGAAAGCAGTGGTATGTGCTATCCTCTCTGGAAAAGTGTAGCGTGTTTCCACTCTAAGCCACTCTAAGACTGTATGTCAGAAGTACCAAAAGTTTTACATTCAATAGCCATTGTTTTTTTAAATCCACTTGCTCTAGTAATGTCATTAAATAAAACAAACTTTCTTAGGGGTTTTTTTATGGTGATTACCAGTGCATGGTCATGAGGGCGTTGGTGATCAATGAATGGTCAATGGAAAAGCCGATGATTAATAAACTAAAGTGCTAGTGGTGTTGTTAACCAAAACAAACGCGTTCGTCTACAGGCAGACTGCCACTCGCCAGGATACGACACCTTTACGCCGTCTACAGGAATAATGCCGCGACACGACAGCTTGGACAGATCTAAACCTGCACCAGACAGACAGACTGACAGTTAGAGAGAGAGAGAGAGAGAGAGAGAGAGAGAGAGAGAGAGAGAGAGAGAGAGAGAGAGAGAGAGAGAGAGAGAGAGGGGGGGGTAGGGATGGAGAGAGAGAGAGAGGTAGGAGGTAGGGATGGAGAGAGAGAGAGAGAGAGAGAGAGAGAGAGAGAGAGAGAGAGAGAGATATAGAAGAGAGAGAGAGAGAGAGAGAGAGGAGGTAGGGAGAGACAGAGGGAGAGAGAGAGACACAGAGAGAGAGAGAGAGAGAGAGAGAGAGAGAGAGAGAGAGAGAGAGAGAGAGAGAGAGAGAGAGAGCATGACTATTGAAGGGTCACTCATATTGTTAGTACTACACATGTTAACGATGCCCTAATTATGAAAGAAGGAATTTATGGCGTTCGTGGATTATGCCCAGAGTGAGGTTTCCTAAGTAGCATTTGGATTTCAATATGAGTAATGGTACTTCCGGTTATAGGCCATAATAAAATGGTAAAAGTTACGCAAGCACATGTACCTACTATCACCTCCAACAAATGGGTTGTCTCAACGGGCCCATGTCTAAAATTCTGTATGTTGTGTCCGTGCAATGCGTTCTCACCATGGGTATAAAAGTGTACATGATTGTCATACACATATTCACGCACACTTCAGTTGAAAATGCGTCGTTAGTTAGTGAGAGAGAAGAGGGTGTAGTGGTCTTACACCTACACATTGAGTCTTTAAAATCGCTCTGGGTGGGAGCCGGTAGGGGGCTGCGAACCCAGTACCTAACAGCCTTAAAATAAACGTGTTTGAAGGATGGGCGAAACAAAGACCGGTAAGTCCATAGAGTTATGAGTACTTACCAGGGTAAACTCGGCATATATACGTGAGTTTCTCGTCACAGTTGATTGTCTCATACCGACCAGTTGCATCCAACGTCACACAGCGCTTCCCAGTGACAGGCGAGTCCACGGACCAGTTGTCATACGTGATGTTAGTCCCGTCAGTCCAAGTCCACACACCATCGTTATCTAGATCACTGAGGCCGGTCCAGAACTTCCTGCCACTGAATAATGATGACAATAATAATAATAATAATAATAATAATAATAATAACAATAATAATAATATATATACTCTTCAAAAAAGTAGGGGAACCTAAATTATTAATGTTAATATGAACTATTAGACCGAATATACGTTTTGACCACTGACATCCTAGTAAAGAACGTTCAGGTCTGTGTATCAATACACCGAAACACATTCCATAGTCTGCACGTGCATCACGCAGTTGCCCCGAACACGTGCGTGGGCTGTCATTCTCGATTTTGACAATTTCCAGGAAGGTCGATTAATCACTGTGGAACATTATTTCTGTCAATTCTTTTCATTCTTTTGGTCATACAGTTGCTATTGTTTTGTTTTTAGTCATTTGTATTGTTTGAATTTGCGATGCGCCGTATATAACGCGATGAGCGTCTACGGGCTATTGGCATGCTGCAAACGGACAGAAGTCAGCGTGAAGTGGCCAACACCTTCAATGTTTCGAAGTCAGTGATTAGCAGACTATGGAACAGGTACCAACAAACCCAGAATGTTGACGATCGACCCCGTTCAGGTCGTCCCAGGACAAAAGGTTGGATTCATCGGTAACCAGGCTCTAAGAAATCGAGCTCAAACGGCAAATCAAATTGTTGTAAACCTTCGTCAGACTACTGGTGTCCGAGTTACGGGTTAGACGATTAGAAATTGTCTTCATGCAGCCCATCTTCATGCTCGACGGCATCGTGTTGTGCATACCTTGACAAATCGTCACATTGCTCACAGACGTGAATGGTGTAGGGAGCGTCAGAACTGGGATAACATCCTGACACCCTTTGTCGTCCCGTTTGCTAGGCGTGTGGGTCGACGTATTGTTTTCCAGGACGACAATGCCCCTGGTCTCCGTGCACGAATCGTCAATGCTCACCTCCAGCAGCACAATATCTTTCGAATGTCATGGGCCCAGACCTTCCCCCATTGAACACGTCTGGGACATGATAGGGAGACGTGTGCGTGAACGTCAAAGACCGCCGACCACGTTAGCGGAACTTGGTCAGGCGCTGTAAGTGGAGCGGAATAGACTCCCTCATATGGCCATTGGGAGACTCGTACGCAGTATGTCCCCTCGACTGAATGAATGTCTGACGCATCGTGGCGATATTACCCACTACTGATAAAAAACGTCAACTTTCAAATTTCACTTCTGACCCGAACTGTCCATCAAGATCTTTGGTGGTCATAAAACCTACTGTAATACTGAACTACCTGTTGTAATGTTTGCCCAATTAATTCACTATTATCATATTGTAAATTTCCCTACATTTTTTAAGAATATATATATATATATATATGTATATACACCTCGTCATAAATATCGCACCACACATTTTAAAGTAAAATTAAAAAATATAAGTTTCGGTTTTTTAAACTACAAGTATATATTTAATATACTACAACATCTGTGAACATAATATCACAAACACACCCTGTTCCGAGCTGCACGTGCATGCTCAGTCGAGCATGATTGATCCGGGGGTCGGTTTGCTAACAATGCAGTATGCACATAGCCTCTTTTGGTGTATGTTATGTTGGCAGACACAGCTAAAATTTGATTGTAGGCATAAATTAAGCTTTATTTTGACCAACCAGTGAAATGCCCAAGCGTCCAGTGCCTCTGAACCAAAGATGGCGAATTATTGGTATGCACCAGACTGGTATGTCATGTCGTGCTATTGGAACACAATTGAACATTAATCACACTGTCATCAGCAGGCTAATACGTAAACATACTGCTTCCGGTGAAGTGAAGGATGCACCGAGGTCTGGACGTCCCAGAAAAACCAATGACAGGGAAGACCGTGCTCTCGTACGCCAAGCCAGACGAAGCCCAAAGTCTACTTGTACACAGCTGCGACATGGATGGCATCCATACAACAGAGTGTCCATCAGCACCATCAGACGACGCCTAAATTCTGCAGGATTGAGAGCAAGACGACCAATCAGACGTCCACTCCTCACAAATCAGCACCGCCATGCCCGTTTAGCCTGGTGCCAAGCACGTAATCGCTGGAACCTGAGGACATGGAGAAGGATCCACTGGTCCGATGAAAGCAGATTTTTGCTGCATCATACAGACGGGAGGGCACGAGTTTGGAGGCAGAGAGGCACAGCATATGATCAGAGGAACATTCAAGCTGAGGTTCCATTTGGGGGTGGATCCGTCATGGTGTGGGGGTGTTGTTCCTATGATTGTAAACTTGACCTCATCACAGTTCCCGGAACACTGAATGGACAGATGTACCAGAACTTGACCCTGGACGGTGCTGTTGTGCCTCATTTCGATAACCATGCTCTCGCCACACGTCCAGTCTTCATGGACGATAATGCCAGACCACATCGTGCTCGAGCTGTTGTTCAGCATCTCCAACACAACGCCATTGAGACACTACCATGGCCTGCCAGAAGTCCAGACCTAAATCCTATTGAGCATTTGTGGGACATTTTGGGACGTAGGGTGAGAGCAAGGGATCCTCCAGTTCAGAACCTTCAGGAATTGACCCATGCATTGCATGATGAGTGGCAGCAGATCCCTCAACAGAGCATCAGACGTCTGGTGACAAGCATGAGAAGGCGTGTAGAACATGTTATCCAACTGCGAGGCGGTTACACCAGACACTGAGTTAGCCAGTCATTGTGGACCTTACTAGTGTGTTTGACATTAATGAAATGTGAACTGTGTTGTGTGTCTGTTGTAACGACCCCGGCAGCCATACTTATTTCACCGTATTTTACGGTGATTTTAGTGAACTTTACTTTGCTACAATTAAACCCTCATTTAGTGCTCAAATTCGGTCTTGTGTTGTAAATTTTCTGACTGAACGCTCACATGAGGCCATATAAACAGTTTAATGTGCTTTTCTAAGCACCATTTTTATGAGGCTGAAGATCCAGTTTTACTTAGTGAACAAAATTGGGTGGTGCGATATTTATGACGAGGTGTATATATATACAACGACCGTCGTTACTGCGACATTTACAACATCCGACCACAGATTGTCGGGAACGAACGTACATCAATGTTATTTTGTTCATTACACCGGAATTCATACCTTCTGACACCGACAGAGAAAATTGGGAACAAACGTGCATTCGACGTCTCAAAACACCTCTTTACAATGACATTACATAATCAAAGATGCCGTAGCACGTTGGCAGTATACACAGTCATTTGACATCCTTGATTTCGTCGCGAGCCGACAGTGTCACATGATGTCCGAGTTACCGATATCGGCTAAATCACAGACGTGTATTGCTTTTGAAAATAAGTCTTTAGTCTCATTCAATTAAAGGATTAACTGCCAACAAATTTTATAACATTTTGTAAATGAAGTAGGTACCAATCGATTAGATTGACTGTGAATGCACCTTGATTAATAATAATACACTTAATATTTAATAATTGTCTGTGATACATTGGGTCCATTGGGCTATATCTCATTCCAGCCAGTGCACTATGACTGGTATATTAAATGGTATGTGCTAGCTTGTCTGTGGGATGGTGCATATAAAATATATTTTGCTACTATTAGCACCCAATATCTGATGATTAAAAAATCAATGTGCTCTAGTGGTGTCATTAAATAAAACATTTTTTTACAACGGCAATTTCGATATAACGACCATTTCGATATAACGACAAAGTGACCCAGGGACGAGGTCTGTATGTATGTATGTCTCTCTCTCTCTCTCTCTCTCTCTCTCTCTCTCTCTCTCTCTCTCTCTCTCTCTCTCTCTCTATATATATATATATATATATATATATATATATATATATATATATACATACAGATATCAGTCGTGGTGCTCTGGCTAAAACGAGAAATAGTCCGATGGGCCCACCGATGGGGATCGATCCTAGACCGACCGCGCATCATCCGGACGCTTTACATGGGGCGGGACTTAACACAGTGGTAAAGCGTTCGGATGATGCGCGGTCGGTCTAGGATCGATCCCCGTCGGTGGGCCCATTGGACTATTTCTTGTTTTAGCCACAGCATCACGACTGATATATCAAAGGCCGCTGTATGTGTTATCCTGCCTGTGGGGTGATGCATATAAAAGATCCCTAGCTCCTAACAGAGAAATGTAGCTAATTCCATGTCTAAGACTATATGTAAAAAATACCAAATGTTTGACATCCAACAACCGATAAACTGTGGGATCGTTATCCTCCTCCGGAACATTTATTGTAAAAATAATATTGTCTTGGTCAGGAAACTACGACCCCCTAAAGCCACGGGCGTTCGGGTTCAGATTGTGGGTTATGAGAGGTACTAGTCGATGGAACACCCATGCGCGGTTGACTGAACTGACGCGTTTGTATCATCACTGTTACGCAAGTGGTTCATGAGCTGTGCTAGGTTCCGGTGCTAGTTTCGAGTTAGTAAATTAGTCTGGTAGGGATGTTCCTCTTGTTGGCGGTGCAAGAGGGATGGAATTAGAGAATAACTAATGAGCTACGAGGAATTATGAATTATCTGTCCCGAGTGAATGGATGTTGTAAACCCGAGCCTTTGGCGAGGGTTTTACAACATTCATTCACGAGGGACAGATAATTCGTAACTCCTCGTAGCGAGTTCGTTATTCTCTTTATTACCCATTGTCAATTTTAACTGATTTTTAATGTAAAAATTCCTCTGCAGTCTACAACAAAGCCATCAGCCATTACGTCATATAATCTTACGCACATTACATGACGTAATGTAAGTGACGTCATAGCATAACGGCGTTCTTTTTACAGCCAAATGTTTACAGTACAAAATAATACGACTGTATTTGCATTTGAAAATAATTATTTTTATATGTTACTAAAGCCGCTGCTTATGAAAATATACCATTTCATGTTTTCGAAACAAGTGAGTCCATTGGTTTTTGTAAATCTTTGTATATCGTATAACGTATGTGTAATCTGACTCATGAATGGAAACATTATATGAATGAAAGTGAAGTTCCAGCCATAACAAGCAACCAACCAAACATCGTGATTTTTAAGCCAGCCAATCAGTGGCTGTAGAAGCAATCTGCACACTGTGCAGAGATCGAAAAAATATTACCCCGTATATTTGAGCCCATATGGGTAATAATACCCAGTACTGGATCTCCTCGGGAGTGGCTGTCTATAGACGAGGCAGAGATAGAGATTCATCAACCACTATTCTGCGAAATGCCCATTCCACTCTGCATAGAAAAACGGCCCTGACCATGTATTACGGTTTTGTCGTTCAGATATGATAGGGCACTGGTTGCCACGAGACAATTCCTATCAAATAATGGGTCAACTTGGATTTACCATAGTTTGACATCTACAAACCGATGTATTTTTCGTGCTGGGGTGTCGTTAAACATCTAATCTAATAATGACTCAACGGAATGAATGAATGAATGAATGATTGATTGAATGAATGGATGAATGAATGAATGATTGGTTGAATGAATGAATGAATGATTGATTGAATGAATGATGAATGAATGATTTGTTGAATGAATGAATGAATGAATGAATGAACGAATGAATGAAGGAATCAATGCGTGCATGAATGGATGAATGAATGAATGCTTAACGGCACCCCAGCACAAAAATACACATCGACTATATGGCGTTTCGAGAGAATAATTTGTTTGTGTAATATCTAAAACCCATGACTGATTGAGAGTAAAAGTTTGTTTTGTTTAAAGACATCACTAGAGCACACTGATTTATTGATCATCATCTATTGAATATCAAACATGGTAATTTTGACATATAGTCTTAGATAGGAAACCCGCTACATTTTACCATTAGGCCGTGATATGTGCTATCTTGCCTGTGGGATGGTGCATATAAAAAAGATCCTTTGGTAGTAATTTAAAAACAAATGCAGCGGGTTTCCTCTCTAGGACTGTTAACAGATGTTTAACATTCAATAGCCGATGATTTATGAATCAATGTATGTCACAGATGTCATGGAGGTCCCGAGAACTTAAATATAAGAGTGCCTCCAGTTACAACTAACGCTGCACGTAAGTCGTGTACATATAATAAATCAAGCACGATCGCCGTTATTTACTATTATTTACGGAAACTGGCTGCATTTCCAATAATTGAAGCAATTTGCGATGGCGAACGCCCACGGATTGAACATATTTTTGTTAGTGATCGAACGGATATTTTCGACTCGGCCAATTTTCCTGAGTTATCTTTTCCTTTTTAAGAAATGCCCTCAATTTTGTACCAAAACGCGGATCGTCACCATACCAAAATGCCATGGTTCCCCGTTCGCGATGTTATTGTTAGCAGACGACAAACGAAATTGCGTTTTGCGCATTTGTTATTTACCCGGTAGCCATGGTTTCTAATGGGTTTTTTTATTTATTATTTCTCCGGTGAGAGTGTTAAATCGTAGATTTACGTCCAACTAAGTTATGTTTACATTTACGACCGTCTTTGAGAATAAAGTGCTTCTTACACGTAAACGTAAATCTACGACAGACGTAAGTGCTAATCGTAGACGTAAATTTACACCTGTTTGTGAATATGGGTCCTGATGTAGATGTGTTTGTGTAGGTGTTATGAAGAGGCGTAACGTGATCTGACCTTGGTTGGGGGGGGGGGGGGGGGGGGTCGGGGGGTCTGGGTCGGGGTGATTTCGAAAATTAACCCAGTGGACCCTTTTATCTGACGAAGAGTCTAATATCACTCTATTAAAACAATGGGTTATCCTCAGCGTGGAGACTCGTTCGAACCCACCAGCCTACGACCAAAGTATATATAGAGTTAACTGTTACATACTTGGGGCAGCATTTAGCTCAGTCGGTTGAGTGTTCGCATGAGGTGCGTGCGACGTCAGTAGATCCAATCAACTGATTGTATTGTTTTTGTCGTTCCAACCAGTGCACCACGATTGTTCAAATGGCGTGGCATGTGCTGTCCAGTTACTGGGAACGTTGCATGTAAAATATCCCTTGCTACAGTAGGAAAAATGTAGCGGGTTTCCTCCGATGCCTACGATTCTGAATTACCAAATGTTTGACATCCAGTAGCCGATGATTAATTAATCAATGTGCTCTAGTGATGTCATTAAACAAAGCAAACAAAACCTTTTCCTCTGGACATCAATACGAATAGCGTAATATTACACTGACAGAAATAGGTTTAGCGCTAACGAAGAGGCTGGTTCAAACCCACAAACCCACCAGCTTACGCCACTGTTATATAGATAACCCTTATATGCTTACCGCACTGTTTTGTTTATAAAAATGAAGTCCTGTTCGGTTTTTATGTCCACCAGAGATCCATTGTTGGAACACGTTGCCAGGGCATCAGTCCACGACTTTGTCTCTTCGTAATAGACGGTGTAGCACTTGTTGCGAGTTGTGTCGCACAACGCGGGACACACAGGATCTGTAATAAAACACGTACAAATTAACTACTATAATATATTAAAGGGACAAATAGGCGCATAGGAAAGTTTGTCTTGTTTAACGGCACCACTAGATCACATTGATTAATTAATCATCGGCTATTGGATGTCAAATATTTGGTAATTTTGTCTCTTAGTCATCAGAGGAAACCCGTTACATTTGCTATGCATTTTCCCACAGACAGGGAAGCACATACCACGATTCGTTCGTTCGTGTTTTCGTCCGTTCATTCATTCATCCATTAACATGTATTACAGCTGGATAAGAAAACATGTATCACATGAAACATAACGGACTATCCATAAATAAACACGGAGTTTTAAATTATTTGAAATTATCTAGGACTTTGTCCCTGAAAGACCAAACCCATTTCGCAAACAAACAGTAGTTCCCATTATATTCGAAATTAGCAAATAATTGTCCCCTTTCAGATTTTGTTTCGGTGCCCTTTAACCCATTTTAATAATATGAATATGCAAATTCTATGTGTGTGCGTGCGAGATTATCAATTGTCTGTGTCTGTCTGTGTTTGTGTTAAAGTATGTTTTATTTAACGACACAACTAGACTACGTTGAATTATTAATAATCTCCTCTACACTGTCGTCTTCGATGAGACCGTATTTACCCCCATATATATATATATATCTATATATATATATATATATATATATAATATAATATATATATATATATATATATATATTATATATATATATATATATATATATATATATATATATATATATATATATATATATATATATATATATATATATATATATATATATATATATATATATATTTTTATGGTTTAAGGCCAAACTATCTCTATTTAATTCTCCTGGGGCTTAAAATATAAAATTAAACATTTAGATTGAATTTTCTTTCTTCGGAGCGCCCGTTAAAAATTGGCGTTTATTTGTAATATTAGGAATTAGTTGTCGTATTCATCATTTTTGGACACTCCTTTTGAAATTAGCCATTCTATTTGAGTACAAAGTCAAAATTGTCCCTATTAATTAAATACCTTCTGTCCGATGCTCAGCCACTAGCCTGGACGTGGGATGGACGTGCCTGAACCTATGGTGGATATAGGCACGCAAATAAAGTAACAGTAACAGTATTAATAATCGGCTATTGGATGTTAAACATATGGTAATTTGACACACGATCTTAGACAGGAAACCCGCTACATTTTGCCATTAGTAGCAAGGGATCTTTCATATGCACCATCCCACAGACAGGATAGCACACACCACGGCCTTTTATATACCAGTCATGGTGCAGTGGCTGGTGTATTTAGCTCAGTCCCTTAAAGGCGTGTCTGAAGGGCTTGCGTTGCAGTATCGAACCACCTCGGTCAATTCATTCAGCTGATTGCGTTTTTTTTTTCGTGCCAAACAGTGCACCACAACTGGTCAAAGGCCGTGGTATGTGCTTTCCTGTCTGTAAGAAGGTGCATATAAAATATACCTTACTGCTAATGAAAAATATGTAGCGGGTTTCCTCTCTAAGACTTTATGTCCAATTGTTTGACATCCAATAGTTGATGACTAATGAATTAACGTGCTCTAGCGGTATCGTTAAACCAAGCAACCTTTAGTACACTGGCTAGAACGAGAAATAGCCAGCCTATTGGACCCACCGACGGCGATCGATCTTAGACCGCTTTACCACTGGACTACGTCCCACCATGTTTGTGTTTTTGCCTGCAGGAAGTATGTTGACGGGCAAACTGTAATGCATGGGTTACAATTAAAATTTAAAAACCCCCACTAAATAACTGCTATTCGTCATGGAACCCGGATAAAACCGTTTCTATTTGTTGCTACGTTGCTCGTCGGTGGGTCCATTGGGCTATTTTCGTTCCAGCCAGTGCACCACGACTGGTATATCAAAGGCCGTGGTATATACTACCCTGCCTATGGGATGGTGCAGATATAAAATCCCTTGCTGCTAATCGAAAAGAGTAGCCCATGAATCGGCGACAACGGATTTCCTCTTTCAATATATGTGTGGTCCTTAACCATATGTCCGACGCCATATAATAAATAAAATGTGTTGAGTGCGTCGTTAATAAAACATTTCTTTCTTTCTTTTGCTACGTTGTAATACAACATTAACTATTTAACTGGTATTAATCAGTGTTTATACTTTAACGTAATCATACTGGTCCTACTAAACACCGAATATATTACACTCCTCCTTTCTAATTAACATGCACACACAAGTATAAATAACATTCATCATAGTAATTCTTGAACTATTCCATTCGGTGAATTCAAGTACTTAAGATAATGAAGTCTGTTTTACGGATCATGCACAACAAGTTTGTCACAAACTGCAGCCACAACCTGAAATGGGCTTTTACAATAACAAATAACACAATAGTAAATTAAATGTTAGTCAACTAAACAAACTACTAATGGTTACTAACTGCATACTGAAATCGACTGGGTAGCTTATGTTCGAACTAATAAATAATAAAATAGTTATAAGTAATTCTTTCACACACATCTTGGTAATGTTTACAATTCAAGACGCCTTGGTGGAGACGTCGTGTTCTCTCTGGATAGCGTAGTGGTACTTGTTCAGTCTGTGTTGTGCTGGCTAAACTGGATTTTGTACTTCATGAATAATGTCTGTCGGTGTACCATTCCGGAGGAGAAATGACTTTGATCTAGTAGGAAGGTTCTAAACTTCCCCACTCCTACCATATCGAAGAATATGTTCAACGTGAACATAACGAGTATTTTCATTTACTTCAACCAAATAGGTAAGTGGTCCAAGGCGTGTTATACGGTGCCAGGCAAACACTTTTCAACCTCTCCCCTATAGCTATGTGAGCGCACTCAAACAATATTGCCAACCTCAACACTGCGTTGGCGCGTACTGTGTCTGTTGTGGAACATTTCTTGTTTTTCTTGTTTTTGTTCAACATGATCTTCCAATCTGAGTCTGTTACTTATTTGCCGTTTTAGAAACAACTGTGATGGAGATTTGCCCGTTGTGATTTGTGGAGATATTCTGTATTGAAGTAAGACATTACTAAATCGACGATTCAAGTCACCACGATTACCCCTGCATACATATCAAGCACTTGTGTCTCAAGTGCCCGTTTTAAAATCTGGACAGAACGTTCAGCAGCCCCATTTGAGGCAGGATGGTACGGTGGAACTAAAGTATGCTTGATTCCATTTAAGGTCATGAATTCCTTGAATTCTTGGGATTTGAATTGCGGACCATTATCAGTCAACACCTCCTCTGGAAGCCCTTGAGCAGCAAACAAGCTTCTCAGCTGGTGAACTGTACCCGAGCTTGTAGTCCTGTTCATTGGAGAGAAAAAAAACCCCACCTGGAATAACTATCTACTATAACCAAGAAATTATGTCGAACTTTCTCAGCATTGTCTAGGTGAATCGCTTGAAAAACTCAAGTTGTCCATTTCCATGGATACAGTGGTGCAGCCAGTGGGTTGGTTGCTACAGCTAGACAAGTGTGACAGTTCCGAACCTTTTCTTCAATGTCCTTATCTAAACCTGGCCACCATAAGTAACTTTGTGCCAAAGATTTCATTCGACAAATTCCTGGGTGTTCCTTGTGTAGGTTGTCAAGTTCCTCTCTCCTCTGAACGTAAGGACTTAGATTCTCGTCCTTAATGTGGTTCGGCCATAAATTTTTTGTGTAATACCATACTTTCTGAAAAATCAAATATTTCTGTATTTCTTCACACACTTCTTTGGCTTTAATAGGTAACTCTGTCACATTTGATAACTGAAACACCTCTGCCTCTCCTGCCAGGTCAATATCCTCCCACGGAAGTCGTGCTAGGGCATCAGCATTAGAATGTTCTTCGGATTTATATATCGTATGCCATACTGGTATGCGGTCAGAATGAGTGTCCATCGTTGCATTCTTACAGCTGCTAGAGTTGGTACTGCCTTCTTTGAAATGTGTGTCAAAGGTTGATGATCTGGCAGTAATGTAAAAGTTCTACCAAACAAATATTTATGGAATTCCTTCACACCACAGATGACAGCCAAACCTTCGTTTTCAATTTGGGCCCACTTTTTCTCAGCTGATGAGAGGGTCCGTGACACAAAAGCTATATGTATGAGAAATTACTGCAGATATACCTTATGGAGAGGTATCGCATGCAAGCTTTAATGGTTTCCGCGGATAATAATGCACAAGTACACGATTGCTTATTATCAAGGCCTTGGTTTGTTCAAAGGCCTGTTGACAAACATCTGACCAGTTCCAAGAGATATCGAACCTCAACAGACTATTCAGTGGCGCTAGTAAGGTTGACAGATCAGGTAAAAAAGTGCCATAATAGTTTAAGAGTCCCAGATAAGCTCTCAGCTCCTTCTGGTGCTGGTGCCTGTAGAATGGCTTCTACTTTTTCCTTGGTAGGGCGTCTTCCTTCAGCATCTATTTCATGAACAAGATATGTCAGTTTTTAGACACCAAATTCACACTTCATTTTATGTTTCTCCAAACGATCCAGAACTTGATCAACTCTAGCAATATACTCCTGTTTAGTTTTGTGGCAATCAGAATACCATCCAGAAAAATTGCTACACCATCTATTCCTTGGAGCATTCGTTCCATAACATTTTGGAACACAGCAGGTGCAACATTGACTCCATACATTAACCGATTTCCCTGCATCAATCCTTTGTGAGTGTTCAATGTCAAATATTCCTTAGATTTGTCATCTACGTCAAGCTGTGTATATGCATGAGCCATGTCTAATTTGGTAAACACTGTCCAACCAGCCAAGGTTGCAAACAAATCGTCTGTATTTGGCAATTGATAATGATTTAATTCAGTTTTGGAGTTCACAGTCACACTGTAATCTTTACAAAGACGTACATCTGTGCCGCCTATTTTTGGAACAACCACTACAGATGTTGCCCAGTCACCTGCATAAGCAACTGATCTTGCCTTGCGAAATACCGGATCTGTTCCTTCTTTCATTCGAATTCTTGCCTTAAATCCTTGAATTGGTACCCCAGAACTGTTAAAAACCCCATTATGTTTCTTTAGAATACTATCCAAACTTTCCTTTGTCTCAGTAAGGATAACCTGCTCTGTCCTTTTGTTTAAAACCTGTTGTCCTCTCTGCAGCTCCTTACCAATCTTGCACCAGTTCAGCCGAACTTCTAGATGTCTTGGTTTATCACCAGAAACCACATACGCTGGTAGTCTGTATGTGTGTTTTTCATATCACATGTAAATGCATTTTTACCAATAAGCTTAACACTGTTGTTAGTATACGATTTCAAGCGCACGTCGGCAGGAGACAATTTTAATTTTCACAATTTCTCTCTATACAGCTTCTCTGAAACAACTGTTTCTGATGTACCAGTATCTAATTGCAACTTGACATCAACACCAGTCCTGCTAGTTGCATAGGAACAAAAACAGTCCTGCTTGTTCCAGACGTCGCATATACAGACATTATTTCATATTCTGAATCCTCTGAGACTGTATCCATGTGACGCGCATAACCAGAAAATTATTTATCTGATCGACGTGTACGTAATCTACACATTTGTGCAATGTGACCCACCTTCGAACAGATATGGCATAACTCACTTTTAAAACGACATTTCCTGTGGTCATGATGTCCACAACGATAACATGTCTGCTGGTCTAATGTTTGTTTCTGAGAACCCTGTTTCTTTCTTCCTTTCATGTATTGTTTATCAACGTTATTACTTGAAAACAGTTTGTTGATCGCCCCAGAACTAGTAGGCCTCTCTGCAGTAATGTCTTCTAAATCTTGCTCTGCCAATTCTAGTGATTTTGCCGCCTCGATTCCTGATGCAAATGTGAGTTCTGCCTTTGTGAGCAACGTGTTCTGTGTAACTTTACATTTAATACCACAAACAAACCGGTCACTCATCGCCTCATTCAGAAATGCACCAAACCCACATGCACTAGCCAGACGTTTCAGGATTATGACAAACTCAGCTACACTATGTGCTTGCTCTTGTATCGAAATCGTTCTGCAATTATCAACTTTTTAGGACGATAGTGATTTTGTAGAGCTGTTTTCCATTCTGAAAATATTTTGTTTACATGAATCTCGAGGCGTGTAATATGTTCTTTAAAACACCAGAAGTGACTGGCTCTAACAATGCCCAAAACGTATTTTTATGTTTATCTTCTGCGAACTCATTCGCGGCAACCAATAACTCAAATCGTTCTAAATAGTTCTCTAAAGGTTCAACGTTCGAACGAAACTCTTTTTTTCCCCAAATTGGGCCATACTCATTCTATTTTAACAGCAGATCAATTTTTTTTTTTATTATCATCAATGAATGTCTGAAGCGATCGCATTCTCGTCGCCAGTGTAATGCATGGGTTACAATTTAGATACAAAAAAGTAAATAACTGTCATTTGTCATGGAACCCGGAAGACAACGTTTTTATTTATTCATATGTTGCAATACAACATTAATTAATTAACTGGTACTAATCAGTGTTTACACTTTAACGTTATTATATTGGCAAGACTAAACAATGGACAAAATATATAAAACCAAATATATTACACAAACTAACCCGGTTCACATGTGAAGTTGGACCATGTTCCGTCTGGGAGACAGGTTCTGTTACCCACTGGGTGGAAGTTGACGTCACACGTGTACGACAGACGACTTCCGACTTTGGTCGTTTCGTGGCTTGTCGTGAACTTAGCGGTAGCGTTTGTAACAAGTGGAGGAGACGAACAATCTAAAATAAATACATACATACATACATAAATAAATAAGTAAATAAATAAATACAAATGTATAAATAAATATACAAATAAATAAAACGAATTTTAAAAAAATAAAATAAATAAATAATAAAAATAAAATAAATTAAATTAAATTAAATTAAATTAAAATATAAAATAAAATAAATAAATAAATACAGAGGTAAATGAATGAATAAATAAATAAATATGTAAGTAAAGTAAGTGAGTTAGTAAGTAAATAAGTAAATAAACAAATAAGTAAGTACTTGTAGTAAGTAGGTAAATAAATAAATATTTAATAAATAAATTAATTAATTAATAAATAATTAATGAAATTATTTTTTTTCAATCATTTTTGGTTTTGGCTTAATTATCTGAGCGCATTCAAAATTGAATGAGATATTTCTGCCAGTACGTTATGAAGGCCATACTGACTAAAAAGGGACGTCTAGGGTATTTGTACTGGATTGCAACTGCGTCTACACCGCCCTTTCGCGACCTTGCCCTTGGAAGTCACTAAACATACCCCATGCGTATAATATATTAAATTCAAAACATTTTGGAGGATCAAAAACACATGACATATTCAGACAATGACATTGTCAATAGAGGATAATGAACGAATTACCAGTTATTATAAAATGTATGTCTCTAGTGAAATAATTTTCAGTTGTCACGAGGGACATAAATTTGATAATAACTGGTACCGAGTTTGTTATTCTATTTATTACCTCAGCTATGTTTTTCTCTAAAAGCCTTTATTTTCGACACACATGCACGAAGGTAAACCTGTATAGAGACATCGATGCAAACCACTTTACGCACTGTTCTGAGACTTGCTATATCTTTGTAATTTAATCACGTTCATAGATAATTTTCTGCTACAAAATATATAAGGAATTGCATTAAAATGACATTTTGTTATAAATGTAACACCAAAAACAGAGATACGTAAACGCAAACTCTTTAATCTACATGACGTCATTTTGTGTTTACCAAATCGTGATGACATCATATTTAGTGCCGACAAGGTCATTGGTTTGTATGGGTCAAATTGTCCAATAGTATTGTTCGTTAGACCAATGCAGATTATTTCTCACTGTGAAAATATGGAAAATATTTTCCGTTATGAATGACCGTTGGGGTAAAAAAGCAAAATTCGTTTTAAATATTAAATATGTACATGTATGCTATTATACATTTCAAGAGACGACCAAAGTCATATTTTTCAGTTTTATCATTTGTCATTTTAACTCATTATGGTTCAAAGAGGCCGTCCTGAGCACACACATCAGCTATCTGGGCTGTCTTCCCAGGACAGTGGCTTAATTGTTAGTGATAGATAAGATAGTGTACTTACACCTACCCATTGAGTCGTTAACACTAGCTCTTGTTGGGAACCGGTACCAGGCTACGAACCCCGTACCTACCAGTCTTATGTCCGATGGCTTAACCACGACACCAAAAACAACAAAAAACAACAACACAACGAGCAATGAGTTACACTAACAAACTCATTATGCAGCCACGTATAATTAATATGGTTTATCTCTGTGTGTGTGTGACGAATACGACTAATGGATTAAAGTCATGGTCTAAAGGACGGATGGCATCGCTTTGTCATGTACTTCTAAGCTAGTCAGTTATTGATTAGCAGAGAACACAGTTCACGCACGGCTTGTCGGGAAGAAACCTTGGTTGCTTTTTTTTGTCGACGATAAAACTTTGATCTCTCCAATTTTACCTCTCATGTTACACAACGATAACTAGACACAGACCCACAACGCGTGCTGTAATTGTATATATCGTGATTGTACCCAGTTGTAACATACAAACAAATTAACAATGTGTCGGGTTTTCGTCACCTATTCCCACAATATATTGTTTACCATCGGGATACCTGACACATCTGCACTGCTCTGGTTGCCATCTGACATACCTACAAAACACCCAGAATACATCGCTAGCCAACATACCCAGAATGCAATGATTACTAACATACTCAGAATACATCGCTAGCCAACATACCCAGAATACATCGCTAGCCAACATACCCAGAATGCATCGCCTACTAACATAACCAGAATGCATCGCTTACTAACATACCCAGAATGCATCGCTTACTAAGATACCCAGAATACATCGCTAGCCAACATACCCAGAATGCATCGCTTACTAACATACCCAGAATGCATCGCTTACTAACATACCCAGAATGCACTCTACATAGCCTTCCTTGCCTCATACACACACAGATCGCCTTATTGTCGCTGTGGGCAATTTAAGTGTCATATAAAATTTATTTTGCTTAACGACACCGCTAGAGGAAATCGATTTATCAATAGTTGACTATTGAATGTCAAATATTTGGTAATTTTGAGAAATAGTCTTAGAGAGGAAACCCGCTAAAATTTTCCATCGCAAGGAATCTGTTACATGCACCATTCCGCAGACAGAATACCACATACCACGGTCTTTGAATATACCAGACGTGGTGCACTGGATGGAATGACAGATAGCCAAAATGTACCCACCGACGGGGATCGATCCTAGACGGACTGCGCATCAGCCGAATTCTTTACCACTGGGCTACGAACCCCCCCCCCCCCCCCCCCGGCGGCCCACATCGATTACTAACACATACAGAATACAATTAGTGAGCTCATGTTATGATACCCATTCCAAATAGCTTCGCCCCCATGGGCTATTTCTCGAACCAGCCAGTGCTCCACAACTGTTGTAACAAAGGTCGTGGTATGTACTATCCTGTCTGTGAGATTGTGCATATAAAAGATCCTTTGCTGCTAATCGATAGGAGTAGCCTTTGAAGTGGCGACAGCAGATTTCCTTTCTCAACACGTGTGACCCTTAACTATATGTTCGACGTCATATAACCGTAAATAAAATGTGTTGAGTGCGTCGTTAAATAAAATATTTACGTCCTCCCCCACCCCTTGAACACGTGTGTAACCGCCACTGTACTTACATGTCGTGACACATTTCTTTGAGTTCCGACTGGTCGGTTCACAGACATCGTTGATGGAACAAGAGTGATCTGCACAAGGGCCAGCTATTCTCTGTGAAAAATAAATAAATAAATAAATAACAATAAATAATAAATAAATAAATAAATAAATACATACAGACAAGTCAAACCAGTAAATAATTTATATTGTATGACAGAAAATGGAAAACGTTACACGGTTTAAATTAAAATAACGGGAAATGCATTCAATGTAGACAAATTATCGATTTTTTTTTAAGATGATGAAATTAATATTGAAAGTAAATTATCCCACAAGTAAAAACAATATACTTATTTGTTGATCGTAAATATCCTTTGGTGTGCGAGTTGGTGACGGTCCTGAATGACGTCACTGTCATTTCTCAGGAAAATCACTTTAATGTAGTTTGTTTCAGAAGACCCCCCCCCCCCCCCCCCCCAAACCCCCACCCCAAAAAAGAAGAAGAAAACCCCCAGAAAACCCCAACAAAAAACAACAAAACAAAACACAAAAAAAGAAACAATCAAAAACATTATGGATGTAACTTGATTGACACCCAATATTATTGTATGGTCAGTAAATACCCATTGTACAATAATTACTCTCAATAATAACATTATTACGTTTGACGGCCTGATCGCAGTGTACCGAAATAAACGTTTCAGGTTTCTAAAATAGTTATAAAGTATAATATTTAGATCAAAAGCGTACATTCTTGTTTCTTATTGACATCTATTAGCCGAATATCAATGAATCAATTTTCTGTAGTGGTGACGTCAAACAAACCACGACCAATCATGTTTCTTTAGGGTGAATATAGCACCTTTTGTAAAGCAGACCTGCCGTATCTTACTTGTTTTCACATGTTCCTGGAAACACAGATACTTTTGAACAGATTCTTACCACTGTAGAGTGACACTTACAGAAGGCCAGTCGTCTATATTGCTGGTATCAGTGGTGAATTCTTACCACTGTAGAGTGACACTTACAGAAGGCCAGTCGTCTATATTGCTGGTATCAGTGGTGAATTCTTACCATTGTAGAGTGACACTTACAGAAGGCCAGTCGTCTATATATTGCTGCTATTAGTGGTGAATTTTTACCATTGTAGAGTAATACTTACAGAAGGCAAGTCGTCTATATAGCTGGTATGAGTGGTGAATTGTTACCATTGTCGAGTCATACTTACAAAAGGCCAGTTGTCTATATTGCTGGTATCAGTGGTCAATTCTTACCATTGTAGTGTGACACTTACAGCAGGCCAGTCATCTATATTGCTGGTATCAGTGGTGAATTCTTACCACTGTAGTGTGATACTTACATAAGGCCAGTCATCTATATTGCTGGTATCAGTGGTGAATTCTTACCATTGTCGAGTCATACTTACAGAAGGCCAGTTGTCTATATTGCTGGTATCAGTGGTTAATTCTTACCATTGTAGTGCGATACACACAGAAGGCCAGTCGTCTATATCGCTGGTATCAGTGGTGAATTCTTACCATTGTAGTGTGATACTTACATAACGCAGTAGTCTATATTGCTGGTATCAGTGGTGAATTCTTACGATTGTAGTGTGATACTTACATAACGCAGACGTCTATATTGCTGGTATCAATGATGAATTCTTACCATTGTAATGTGATACTTACAGAAGGCCAGTCGGCTATATATTTAGTATCAGTGGAGAATTCTTCCCATTGTAGATTGATACTGACAGAGGGCCAGTCGTCTATGTTGCTGGTATCAATGGTGAATTCTTACCATTGAAGTGTCATACTTACAGAAGGCCAGTCGTCTATATTGGTGGTATCAGTCCCAGTCTTTAGGACAACATAGTTTCCGGCTTGTCCGATTGTATTTTCATAAAGTTTACAATATCCACTGGAATGCTGAAAGCTGAATGATCTGCACTTTTTACGAAGCTTACATTGGGCCGCACATTCCACGAATCCAAGACCTTCTAGCACATCTATTCCTGTGTTATTGAGCTGTGTATTCCTTCGAAGAAATGGAAAATTGTCCAGATTTGTACATGTACGTACAGAGTCAGTGACGTGTATCAATGCGGTCATCAAGAAAACCAACATTACATCAACAAGAACCTTTTGCGACGTTGCCATTTTCGTTTTGCAGTTGTCTGTTCCGTTACTCTGTTTAAATACAATAGTCTTATTGGCCAGAACACGGAAGTGTCGAATACACTGCAACACTCGAACCAAAAACGAATTCCCGAGTTACACTTACACGATGCTGACCTAATGGTTTGGTCGAACTACCCGATAGGTCGAACACTTTCTCGAGCATCGACGGGTTTTACCTGTAGTTCCAATAGCATATTTGGTCTTATTGTTGACGTGGTTGAAACTAAAAATAAATTACATCATATACTTTAAACTCTTCAGCCACACGGATTACTTTTCAAACCTGATGAAGTTGATAGAAATCTTTATGACTGAAGCTAAATGTATTTAGAAACCAGAATGGCGCCTCGACTGGTATTCGTTTTTACCGTGTTGACAAGTTGGAAATGGCAATTATATGAACCCAATACCCAGAAACGAATCAACGGAGCAAAATCAATTAGCTATAGGAATTTGCACTCAATTATTAATCGCACATTTACATATGACTGGGTCAGGTCTTTAGAGGAGACAAGGCACACTGTGTTCTCAACTGAAACGGGACGTAGCTCAGTGGTAACCCGTTCGCTTGATGCGCAGTCAGTCTAGGATCGATCCCCGTCGGTGGTCACATTGGGCTATTTCTCGTTCCAGCCAGTGCTCCGCAACTGGTGTAACGAAGGCCGTCGTATGTACTATCCTATCTGTGGGATGGTGCCTAGAAAAGATCCCTTTCTTCTAATTGAAAATAGTAGCCAATGAAGTAGCGACAACGGGTTTCTTCTCTCAACATATGTATGAGCATTAACCATATGTCTGATGCCACTTAACCGTAAATAATGTGTTGAATGCGTCGTTAAATGAAACATTTCCTTCTGTACTTATCCTCAGCTTGTTATTGTAGCAAGTCTCTCATTATTTGTCTTTTTTTTTCGACTAAGATATATATATATATATATATATATATATATATATATATATATATATATATATATATATAAAGTTGAAACTTATTTTGTTTGACGACACAAATAGAGTACACTGGTGTATTTAGCATCGGCTATTTGATGTCAAACATTTGATAATATTGATATATAGTCTTAGAGAGAAAACGCGCTACATTTGTTTCATTAGTAGCAAGGGATAGCACATACCACGGCTTTTGTTACAACATTTGTGGTGCACTGGTTGGAATGAGAAATAGCCCAATGAGTCCACCGACGGGGATCGATCCTAGACCGACTGCGCATAAGGTGAGCGCTTTACCACAGGGTTGCATCCCGCCCCGATTCCTGCAGACGGTGATGAGAACATCTGGCGGTGTCAGGTAGTCTGAATCCAAGAGCAGCAGCTTGGTTCTACCTAACAAGTACTAACACCCGCGCGTTTTCTTTCATTTATACCTATGTTCGTGCTTATATCCAATTAAGGTTCAAACATGCTGTCCTGGGTACACACCTCAACTATCTGGGCTGTCTGCCCAGGACAGAGGATTAGTTGTTAGTGAGAGTGAAGTTGGTGAACTGGACTTACACCTACCCGCTGAGTCGTCAAAACTCAAAACACACACACACACACACACACACACACACAGTGACACTACAACACACATACACACACAGTGACACTACAACACACACACACACACACACACACACACACACACACACACGGTGACACTACAACACACACAGTGACACTACAACACACACACACACAGTGACACTACAACACACACTACAACACACACACACACTCATAGTGACACTACAACACACACACACACACTCACAGTGACACTACAACACACACACTCACACACACACTCACAGTGACACTACAACACACACACCACAAAACACACACAAAACACACACATACACACACACACACACACACATACACACAGTGACACTACAACACACACACACAAACACACACACAGCGACACTACAACACACACACACACACACACTCAGTGACACTACAACACACTCACACACACACACACACACACACAGTGCCACAACAACAACACACACACTCACAGTGACCCTACAACACACACACTACAACACACACACACACACTACAACACACACACACACACACACACATATACACCACCCCCACCCCCACCCCCCACCCCACAGGCACACACATACACAGACACACAGTGACACTACACACACACACACATTGACACTACAACACACACACACAGTGACACTACAACACACACACATACATACACACACACGCACACACACACACACATACATACACACATACACCCACACATACAGACTCACACACACACACATACACACATATATACATATACACATACACACACACATACATACACACATGTACACACACATACACACACATACACACGCGCGCACACACACACACACATACGCACACACACATACGCACACACACATACACACATACACACACACATACATACACACACACATACAGACACACACACACATATACACACACACACACACACACAGACACACACACACACACACACACACAGTGTAAATACCTTTACTAACAAACATTCTGAGAGTACTGCTAAGGAGTGCATGTCCCTTACCGTGCCCAACAAGTTTTCGTACAACTTAAGTTCAAGGGGCACAACTCGCAATGAATGAATGAATGAATGAATGAATGAATGGGTGTTTAAGACACCCCAGCACAAATATAACGATCGGCTATTGTGTGTCAAACAAGGTACGTACACCAATATGACAAGTTAAACTTGGTCGGTAACGGTATATGACAAAGGTATATACACAATTTCAGTCCGGAAATCCCCTACGTTCAAGGGACATAACTCTGTCAAAAAATGGGTAAATCTCTATGAAAGTCAGCCGTGAACTGCAGCATTCCATGATAAAACTATACCCCAAATTTCACCTAAATATACACAGACGAATTGTGGGTAAAAGCAAGTACCCAGAGTACTGTAAGTGGCTCCGACGGACGGAGAGACAGACGGAAATACATACATACAGGCAGACAGACAGAAGGGTGGATACAGAACCTATTGTCTCCTTCGGTAGGATCCGAGGCTTAATAACCGTAAATAAACAATGAGTTGAGTGCGTCGTTAAATAAAACATTTCCTTGCTTACCTTATTTCGGTTGGACCGGTTGAGGACTAGTCAGACAAGACGATAAAAAACAGTAGTTAATATATTTTAAACCACCTCGGTGGATCCATTCAGAAGATTAATTTTTCTCGTTCCAACCATTGCACCACGAGTAGTCAAATACCGTGGTATGTGCTTTCCTGCCTGTGGGAAGGTGCATACACAGGATACTTTGCTGCATTAGAAAAAATGTAGCGGCTTTCCTATGATGACTACCTGTCAAAATTACTAATCGTTTGATCTCCAATAGCCGTTTTGACACCCAAGAGTCGATGTGTTTTTCGTGCTGGGGTGTCGTTAAATATCCATTCTAGTCTACTCCAATAGCCGATGATTAATTAATCAATCTCCTCTAGTGTCGTTAAAAGAAAAAAGCCAAAAACACCCGTTACTTTTATGTATTTTATTGTAGGCCTAAGTAACCATGTCATATAGTGAACAACATATATACATTGTTGTGGCCGCGTCCCAAGGATATCAACAATGTCCAGAGAATATAAATAACATCCACAGATGACAAAGCCGACGAGCTACTCTCGATTCACTAATATCAAAACCTATATTAGCTCGGTCATTTACCTTTCGACCGACCGTTCAAAATTGCGCAAAATTCCTTCAATCAAAATTGCGCACCCTTTTATCTTTAGCATTAACTGGTCCATTCAAATTCCATAGCACCACCCCCCCCCCCCCCACCCGCCTGCTACCGATTTGATCGGGCTGCTGGTGCTCCCTTGCACCTGCCAGTGCAGGCGGTCCCTCCTCCCCCCTCCCCCCACCTTTTCTGTCATGGACGGAGGAGCCGGCCAAGGCTGTCTCTTGTGCCCACGACAGGCGTGCGCTACAACAGCTTGTTCTGAATGGGCACGTAAAACCCTATGACCTGACCTGACAAAGTGTTCCAGTTTCTAGAATTATAAATGTATTTTAAAATTATGAGTAAATGAAAATAAAGTTAATGTTCACATAGGTAGATCTCTTCCTTTTAGCCCCAGTTATACTAAACCAGTGAGAACTGTGTCTCCAATAAATGTAAGCTTATAAATATTACTTCGATAAACTAAGTTAATTAAATAGAGATGGTAAGTTAATAAAATTTACTTTGTAAATATAAGTTAAAATTATTCCAGTGTCAATTTAAATGCAAATAATGCAATAAAATTAAAAAGTTGCACAAGGTGACATGCTTTTACAGTTTGCTTGTCAGACCGCGAACGAGCGAGAGAAAAAACATTGAAGTCAGGACAGGAATGGACTAGGTTTTAACGTGTACATTCAGATCAGTCTGTTGTAGCACACGTTTGTCATGAGCACGGGTACCGGCCTCGGCCCGCTCCGCTGTTCATGACAGGGAAAGGTGGGGAGGTATGACGAAGGACCGCCTGCATTGACTGACACAAGAGAGCGCCAGCCGCCCGG
This sequence comes from Gigantopelta aegis, assembly GCF_016097555.1. Classification (NCBI taxonomy): domain Eukaryota; kingdom Metazoa; phylum Mollusca; class Gastropoda; order Neomphalida; family Peltospiridae; genus Gigantopelta; species Gigantopelta aegis. The sequence goes on along the minus strand of NC_054705.1, from coordinate 44,030,498 downwards.
ATGATCGGTAGGAGGCGGAGGGTATTTTGGTGCTATGGAATTTAGAATTTGAATGGTGTCCAAAAAATGCCAAAGTCAATGCCAGTGCCAAAAATATTAACGTGCACATTCAGAGTAAGCTGTTGTAGCGCACGTCTGTCCTGGGCACAAGAACCGGCTTCGTCTCGACATTATGCTTGTGACATGTTTGACAGGCTAAATTACATGACCGAATTGTCGGTTTGGTATCTTTGTCTCATTTTTCATGTCAATTAAACCATTAATTAATACTTGACAGACTAAATTACATGACCGAATTGTCGGTTTGGTATCTTTGTCTCATCTTTCATATCAATTAAACCATTAACTGATTTCTTTACTCATGTATTTTTAAACTTTGTGGCCAAAGGCCGTGGTATGTGCTTTCCTGTTTGTGGGGAAGTGCATATAAAAGATGCCTTGCTGCTTTACGAAAAATGCAGCCGGTTTCCTCTGATGACTACGGCCTTATGGAGTCTTAAATAATTACATATTAAACATATTAAAAATAATGTTCGCTTGTCACGAGCTTTAGGGAGTGACAACTGCAAATTATTTCACGATGGACAATACATTTGATAATAACTGGCACCGAGTTTGTTATTTTATTTATTACCCCAGCTATTTTAAATAATTTATTTTCGATATAGCCTACGTCGGCTGCACGTCCATGTATATAGAAATAACGTAAACTACATTACTGGGTATTGCTTTAAATCTGTAGTATTCTATTTACGGTTCACAGATAATTTTCGAAACCCAAAGTGCTATACATTCTGTTAAAACAATCTATAATGAATTGCATTAAACTACCATGTTATTACAAGTTTAAGCCAGAAAGACGTAAACGCAAACGCTTTACTGAAATCATTGTGTGTGCTTTGCCAAATCGTGAAGACGACATATTTAGTACTGACAAGGTGATTGGTTTGTTGGCGTTCAGTAGTAGTGAACGTAAAAACCAATGGATGAGAAATTATGATCTTTATGTTTCCTGTTAAGGGTGCCTACTGCGGTAATAAATATATTTTCGTACGCTCGAAATTAGTTTAAGGCAAAAACTGGTTATACAGTTCAGCTGGGGGTAAAAGAACACACAGGGGGTACATACAACGCCATATACCCCTCGTGATGCTTCTACAACGTATATTATTACCCTCGTGTGTTTCGGTATCGTCAATATCATATATTAGGAATGTGAATAATGTATTATGCTCGCCACAGGCTCACATAATACAATTGTTATTCCAAATATATGATATTGACGATACCAGAACACACTGATAACATCTTCTATTTATGTACGTGTGTGTGTGTGTGTGTGTGTGTGTGTGTGTGTGCGTGTGCGTGTGTGTGTGTACATACATAAACATATTGTCAACTTTAGTTTTAGGCTTCGACAAAGAACGCAAAGCATGAAAAAGAAAGAAAGATGGAACGAAATAATAATTTCTAGAAGAGGGCAAGAAACCTCCCCCCATCAAAAAAACCTCCCCCCACCAAAAAAAAAACCCAAAAGCAAACAGCAGTGGTGGGTAGCCGAAAAGGGGGCAAGTTCTTCATAATATGGTTACTATGTGGAGAGTTGTTTTTCACAAATGTAACGGAACACATATGCACAGTCGTAGTCTTTCCACGTAGCGGAGTCGCTGAGTAGCAACACACAGTCCTGGTTGCCGCCACGTGGCTGTCCACTGGCCCAATTGGTGAAAGTAGCCTCGTTTCCGTTTTCCCAGACATACCTGTTATCGTTCTGTTCGTATTTCAAGCCAATCCAGAAATCGTCTGAACCTGAAGAAGATCGAAATAACAATTAAGCACATTAGTTTAAGCTACGTTGAACCAGTCCCGTAAGTAGGACGTATAATGGGGATGAGGGTACGAATTCTTCGTAATCCACTCACACCCTTAAAAACAACAACACAAGCCCCCTCCCCCCGAAAAAAACAAAAAAAAACACGACCATTTTTTACATAACGTTATCTATATTTGACAGAGAAAATGTGGACCTTTGGTAATTTTGGCTTGCTACGCAGATACACACTCGTCGCACCCTCACCCCACGGGGTCTTATTTTATAAACTAGGTGTGCGTGGCGGGTAGAACAAACTAGCTAGCTAACGGACTCGCTAACTAAATGAATAAACAGCAAATACTAAACAGATGAACACATAGACAGAAATACAAACTAAAATAAAATAGGTTGATAGGTAGGTAGGTTGGTTGGTAAGTAGATAGGTAGATAGATAGGTAGGAAGATAGATAGATATATTGATAGATAGATAATGCATTATTTAGGATGATTTGAAGTGATAATAGATAATATAGTATTTATTTCATGTAAACATGCTACATGGGGGGGGGGGTAGCCCAGTGGTAAAGCTTTCGCTCTAGGATCGATCCCCGTCGGTGAAGCCAATGAGCTATTTCTTGTTCCAGCCACTGCACCACTGTGGTATATCAAAGGCCGTGGTACATGCTATCCTATCTGTGCGATGACGCATATAATAGATCCCTTGCTACTAATGGAAAAATGTTGCGGGACTCCACTCTAAGACTATATGTAAAAATTACCAAATGTTTGACATCCAATAGCCCATGATTAATAAATCAATGTGCTCTAGTGGTCATTAAACAAGACACACTTTTACTTCAACATGCCACATTGGGAACCACGTCGACCATAGAATTATAAAGACATGGCTATAAACCATGTCATGGGCTCCAGTCCGTAAAAAAGAGAACACTAATGCTAATCTCAGACTATCAGCTATCACGACGGAGATGGCCAACTCGACAACTACGTTGTAATATCCCCCCACCACCACCCCCACCCCCCACCCCCCACACATACACATGCACACTGCCAACGCGCGACAGGTGCGCTAACATTAACAACTAACAGGTCGTAGTAATTGGACAGTCGTAGACGTTGTCATATCGGCGAACTGGCCAACTTTGTCCTAACAGTTGGTAGTATGTAACTAGCATAAAATTACCAAGTGTTGAATTGACGTATTCACTGACAGCCGTATTTTTCATCTCCGTGTCTACAACGATCAACTTGGCCCCAAGTCGTTTGCAGCTGCGACGTCCTCCATAAGCAGAGTCCTTGTCCTCGAAAACCTTAAAACACAAATGCTGGCGATCCAGGAACACGAATCCGTCTCCAACTGGACATGGATCTACAAATATGAATAATTAATTAGTTAATAATTGCAGCACTGTGACCACGAACCTTCAACCACAGTAAAACGACAATAATAATAGAGTTCAGAGTCCAGACGCAATCTCAAATGACCTCACACGCATGCAATTTGTATGGCGTTGTCATGACATTGATGTATCAGACTATAAACGTTTTGTAAGCACCATGTTTGTGGTTATGTATGCAGGAAGTATGATGACGGACACACTAACCCGGTTCACATGTGAAGTTGGACCACGTTCCGTCTGGTAGACAGGTTCTGTTACCCACTGGGTGGAAGTTGACGTCACACGTGTACGACAGACAACTTCCGACTTTGGTCGTCTCGTGGCTTCTCGTGAAGTTAGCCGTGGCGTTTATAACAACTGGAGGAGACGGACAATCTAAAAACAAATAAATAAATAAATACAAATCCATGAATCAATCAATCAATCAATCAATAAAAATGAATAAATAAATATAATATAAAATAAATAAAACGAAAACAAAATTGAAAAAATTATTAATTAGAAAATAAACAATACAAATAAAATAAAATAAATTAAAATATAAAATAAATAAATACAGAGGTAAATTAATGAATGAATGAATAAATATGTAAAGTAAGTAAATAAGTTAGTAAGTAAATAAGTAAATAAACAAATAAGTAAGAGCATATAGTAAGTAAATAAATAAAGAAACATTTAATAAATAAATTTATAAATAAATAAACATTAAATTTTAATAAACAGATAATTAATAAAATTATATTTTTCAATCATTTTTGTTTCCGTTTAATTATCTGAACGCATTCTAAATTAAATCGCATATGTTTGAAGGCCATACTGACTAAAAGGGTACTTCTAGGGTATTTTTACTGGATGGCGACTGCGTCTATTCCGCCCTTCCGCGACCTTGCCCTTGTAAGTCATTAGACATACGCCGTACGTATAATATATTAATTCCAACTCATTATGGAGGCTCTAAAACATATGACATATCAAGACAATGAAATTGTAAAGCAAAATTCGTTTTAAATATTAAATATGCACATGTGTATTTGGTCATTGTAAATACAATAATACATTTGCAGCATGGACGTCAATCCGGCTTTAAAAGTGGGGGAACGTGTGTGTGTGTGTGTGTGTGTGTGTGTGTGTGTGATAAAGGAACGTGAATGAAAATCATAAAGCTACACATTAGTGGTTAAACGTTTAATTCAAGAAAAAAAATCCAAAACGTTGCTGTCTGACAGTTTAACAAAATTGTTGTCTTTTTTAAAACCGACCAAAAACAGTACGTCGTGTGTCGCTTTTATTCTTCTCTTTTTGTTGTTTCTGTTGTTGTTGCGAAAAAGTGTGTGCGTGTGTGTGTGTGTGTGTGTGGGGGGGGGGGGGGGGGGGATTTATATGGATTGTCCTCCGGCGTTGAAAAGTGAGGGGGACGCGTCCCCCCCCCCCTGTCCCCCACCGATCGACGCCCATGATTTGAAGAGTCCACGGGAAAAACGATCAGTCACATTTTTCAGTTTTAAAGAAATATTGGTTTTAAAGGATGATGCTGCCCGAATGTGTTCACATTCTCTGCTCATAAACAACACTGCATACTTTACTGATGTAGGATGTTATTGATATTATACATCATAGTTTAAGGTTTTTTGTTGATTTGGTGTTTTTTAGCAGAATGAATTGTTTTACTAATAGAACATTCATGTCATTTTAACTTATTTTTGTGCTTATATCCGATCAAGGTTAAAGCACGCCGTCCTGAGCACACACATCAGCTATCTGGGCTGTCTTCCAAGGACAGTGGCTTAATTGTTAGTGGTTAATGAGAGAGAAAAGGATGTAGTGGTCTTACACCTACCCACTAAGTCGTTAACACTCGCTCTTGGTGTGAGCCGGTATCGGGCTGCGAACCCTGTACCTACCAGTCTTATGTCCGACGGCTTAACAACACCAAAATAATCAGAGAAACAACACAACGAGCAATGAGTTACACTAACAAACTCATTATGCAGCCATGTATAATTAATATGGTTTGTCTGTCTGTGTTGTTCTGTTACGAATACGACTAATGCTTTAAAGTCATGGTCTAAAGGACGGACGTCATCGCTTTGTCGTGTACGTCTAAGCTAGTTACTTATTGATAAGCAGAGAACACAGTTCACGCACGGCTTGTCATGAAGAAAACTTGGTTGTTATTCTTGGTTTTCTTTGTCGACAGTAAAACTTTGATCTCTCCAATTTTACCTCTCATGTTACACAACGATAACTAGACACAGACCCACAAAGCTTGCTGTAATTGTATATATCGCGAATGTACCCGGTTGCCATGTAACATACAAACAATGTATCAGGTTTTTATCACCTATTCCCACAATATATTGGTTACCATTAAGAAACCTGACACAACTGAACTGCACCGGTTGCCATCTGACATACATACAAACACACCGCTAGCCAACATACCCAGAATGCATCGCTTACTAACATACCCAGAATGAACCGCTTACTAACATACCCAGAACGCATCACATCACGATAGGCGTGCGCTACAACAGCTTGTTCTGAATGTGCACGTAAAACCCTATGACATGACATGACATATTAACATACCCAGAATGCATCGCTTACTTATAAACAAGCACATGCTTACTAACATACCCACAACGCATGGAATACTAACATACCCAGAATGCATCGCTAGCCAAAACACCCAGAATACACCGATTACTAACATACCCAATGTGCATTGACTACTAAAATACTCAGTGTGCATTGACTACTAACATGTAACCGGATGTTTTAAATTGCATATCACATACACTACAATTTTAAAACAGTTTACATATATTTTATTCTTTCTAACTCTAATAGTGCAAAGCTGTTTCTTATTTTATTTCTATTGTGTTCCTGTGTCTTTGGTATTGTCAACTTGGGTTGTGTTCACCCTCAACTCAGTGTTCAGGCCAGGTAATCGTTCAGTAGTAAGCTAATCTATTGTTTCTTTTGTTACCTGGTGTTCTCTGGAGTCAGATACTTTTAAACATTCAAGCAAGACAGGTGGTTTTCAGCATTGCAAGTTTATTGTTGATCAAGTTCTGCACGGCACAGTTATTAACAGCACAGGTAAATACAAACATATATTTTAAGATATAACCATGTGTTTTAAGTAGTAAACTAGATTAGTGTATGCATATTTTATGATAAGCCTTAAATTAGACTTAACATGTGTAAGCAGTTGATAAAACTTATTCTATAGCGAACGAGTTAAAGTAGTGTTTAATAATGTTTATAATTATATAGGGATATTTGTCTTCTAAGACGAATATTTGATTAGGTTTGATAATACAAATAAGTAAATAACTAAATTAGTTATTAAACTACTTTATTATTAAGTGTATATATGAATATATTCTATGTGTATATTTTATGTGCTCCTATTTATACGTGGTATTTCGTTGACAGGTTATCAATGATGTAGCACAACCAGCATCATTATTCAAACGACCTGACCCACAGTCGGTAGGTTAAATATTTACTTATATGTGATGTCGTAATTCTGTGTGTTATAGAATATACACACAGGTATTTATATAGTTTTATGACGTGCTTAGCACATGCTTATAGCAATGATGTGATAATTAAATTAACCTTTGAATTATAATTATATTTGATTTGGGTCTGAATTGAAATGTATGTGTGTTAAATGTACATTAGTAATATAATATTGAAGTAAATTGTACTTAACCTGGAAAATGTAACTGATTTTATGTTCTTTTGTTATTCCAGGGTCGTTATAGAGATATATATTTGTGTGCGAATGTTTTTATAAACATCGGGATCTTCACATCCCTCCAGGTGATCCCTGAATAAAGACCTTAAACCCCAGCTGAAGTCTTCTTTGCTATATATAGAACCTTCGGTAACAAACATACCCAGAATGCATCGCTAGCCAACACACCTAGAATACATTGATTACTAACATACCCAAAATGCATCGCTTACTAACATACCCAGAATGCATAGCTAGCCAACATGTCCAGAATGCATCGCGTACTAACATACCCAGAATACATCGCTAGCCAACATACCCAGAATGCATCGCTTACTAACATACCCAGAATGCATCGCCTACTAACATACCCAGAATGCATCGCTAGCCAACATACCCAGAATGCATCGCTTACTAACATACCCAGAATGCATCGCTTACTAACATACCCAGAATGCATTCTTCATAGCCTTCCCTGCCTCACATACACACGTATCGCCTTCTTGTAGCCGTGGGCCATTTAAGTGTCGTATACAATTTGTTTTGTTTAACGACACCACTGGATCAAATCGATTTATTAACAGTTGACTATTGGATGTCAAACATTTGGTAATTTTGACAAATAATTAGAGAGGAAACCCGCTAAAATTATTCATCAATAGCAAGGAATCTTTTATATGTACCATCCCGCAGAAAGGATGGCACATACCACGGTCTTTGAATACACCAGACGTGGTGCACTGAATGGAATGACAGATTGCCAAAATGTACCCACTGACGGGGATCGATCCTAGACAGACCGCGCATCAGCCGAGTTCTTTACCACTGGGCTACGTCCCGCACCAGCGACCCACATCGATTACAAACACACACAGAATACAATCAGTCAGCTCATATACGATGCCCATCCCCAATCGCTTGGCCCCCATGGGCTATTTCTCATTCCAACCAGTGCTCTACAACTAACCATGGTATGTACTATCCTGTCTGTGGGGTGGTTCATATAAAAGATCCCTTGCTGCTAATCGGAAAGAGTAGCCCATGAAGTGTAACAGCAGGTTTCCTCTTTCAATACCTGTGTGGTCCTAAGCCATATGTTTGACATATGTTAAATACAACATTTCCGTCCTTCTACAACCCCATGAAAAAGTCTGTAATCGCCACTGTACTTACATGTCGTGGCACATTTCTTCGTGTATCGTCTGGTCGGTTCACAGACATCGTTGATGGAACAAGAGTGGTCTGCACAAGGGCCAGCTATTCTCTGTGAAAATTAAATACATAAATAAATAAACAATAAATAAATAAATTAGTAAATAAATAATGTCAAGTCAAACCAGTAAATAAGTTATATTATGTGACAGAAAATGGAAAACGTTCCACTTTTTAAATTAAAATAACGGGAAATCCATTCAACGTAGAACAATGGAAATTTGGTAAGATCGATTTAAAAAAAACAAAAAAAACAAACAAACAAATTCAATGGCAGTTTGACACTGAAAGCTGTCCAGCGTTCAGAAAACAAAAAAACGTTAGCCATAACTTTATTTTGATGTAAGGACATTCAATATGACGTCATTCGAATTTGACGTCATTTCCATTCCAAAATACACCGCTCCACATATTCCTACGTCATTTGAATATCTAGTAATGGCGGACTGGAATTAAAGTTGCGTGTACAGTTTACAAAACACGTTGTAGTAAGCTTG